>NC_089796.1:12311801-12324301 GCF_040412425.1 Macrobrachium rosenbergii | reverse complement strand
GCCGGAGGTCCATGGGCAGATCATGGGCGCATACACCCTGCTGGTTGAGGACCTAATCAGGTTGGTGCAGCAGCTGACGGACTCCACGAAGGCGGCCAAGCAGGCAACCATGCCCGCACACTCCACCAACTGCCTCCTGCCGGAGGACCCCACCACGGAGCCTGTCAACTCCATTGAGCAGAAAAGGTCGTCCCACCAGCAGAAGAGGGAAGGGTATGGGCTATTTTTTTTTCTACCGGAGGTTTGGGAGAGCCGCCTGGAATTGCAAAGCCCCCTGCCCTTTCTTCCCTTCAAAAAACGGAGGCAGCGGCGGCCAACCCCATAGGCTGCTGTGGCAGCAACAACAAAAATACCCAGGGGCCCCTTACCAGTAGGGTTCTACGTCTGTGACACGTTCCCCGGCAGGATGATGTTGGTCGACACTGGAGCCATGTGTTTGGTGTTTCCACCTTCAGGAGGACCTCAGACGTCCGCCGGACCTGACTACCTGCCTGAGGGCCACAAATGGGTCCCCCATCCTCTCCTATGACATTCCTTATGACCAACAATATCCCTAAACTGTTTATGACTACAGTTCTCCTGTGCACCTCAATGTGCTGCCTTCTCTCCAGGATTCCTCAGCAGTTCTGCTGCAACTGGCAGTCTCTTTGCCAGATTTTTATTTTCACCACTGGGATCTTGCTTCATGTAATCTGGGAATGTTAACATACACACTTTCTCCTTATTTTCCCTACATGGGTATTCACGGATTAGTACCATTCCCTTCCTGCCTGCCTTGATCTCACAACAGTTGTCTTTGGTTCTCTGTTTTCTCAGCATTTTGTGGGTTCTTAGTTGTGTGCAATACTGTGTCCGTAACTTGGTATTTCCATTCCTATCACCATCATGCCTCAACACATCTGTTCTGGCAGGAATAGAGAGTTCTGCAGCATATTTCGTCAACTTAGTAAAAGATTCCTTTTTTCAATGCACTTCTAGTAGGCATCAAGCTGGTACACCCATCCTTACTTGTGAAATCTGCAAGCATAGGTTTAAGGAGCAGTAGTTTTCCTTTGGTCAGCACAGTCTTCTGGCATCAGGTTTAGCTCACTAAGTCACTGCCACCTCCCCCTTTTCATCTTCACCATAGAGCTACTCCAGTGATGACTCCTCACCACCTACCCTCCAAGCTTGTCTCCTTCACCGAAGGGCCTTCCAATTACCTTGGGAGAGATCTGTCAGTCTTTTTGTCTGCTGCTCCTGTTACTTCAGCTTTTGTGCTACCCATCTGCCTGCTCTGCCCAGTTTGCTCTCTGGGTGGTCTCTCCTTCAAGCTTCTTAATTTCCTTGCATTTGGGGATTCTAAAATTCAACAACTTACATTCTCTGCTAGTGTCTCAGTGTCTGGTGCAATGGTGAATGAAGCTGTCGTCTCTTTGCTACAGCCTCTTCAGCCAGGCCTGTATTTGTTCCAGTTAACTCCTAGCCTCCCTATAAAGAGCAGTTCCTATGGTACTTGCTTATACAGTAATACAGCATCTGTCTGTGTTCTTGACTGTCTCCATGTTTCTGGATGGTCCTGGCTCCTCCTATCCCCTGTTGAACTTCACGGAGATCATTACAGACTTTTGTGATGATAATGCTGATCTAAGTGCTCTCCAGATGGTACTTCAATTGTTGGGATCCTTAACTGGATACCAGATATTCCATACCGACTGCCCTTCTTGATGTTCCAGTACCTAGATACTGGCCCTCTGAAAGGACGATGAAGTTTTCACTGAGAAGACCTACAAGCTCCTTGAAGATGGACTCCTGCCAGCATTTTTGTTGTGAGAGCTTGGCAATGCTGAACTAGTTAGAGTGGGTCCTCAGTTCCATGCTGTTACCTTAATGCATCTTCAGCCAAGGATATGGCACAGGTTTGCCATTTCATGCATTCTCTTGGGCATGAGTCAGTGCTTAATGCTCAGAATATTCTATCTTTGAAAGTAAAATATTAGTCTGGTATAGGAAATGTGGCACACTTTTAAGTTAGTGATGAGAGACATCTTATCAGGGTGCTTGCATAAGTTGGTACCCAAGGTGACAGCAGGATTCTTGAAGTTCTAAGGCGTCCCCATAATTGGGGTCTTTTCCCAATAGGCTGTCCACCTTGTTCCCATCTTTACCTTTCATATAAGAATAAATTCCTTGAGCGAGCCCTGCATGTCTAGTGTTGACCCATTGGTTTCAAAGACATTAAAACAATAATAATAGTAAAAACCAGGTCCACTAAAACTCTTCTATAAAATTTCTTAAGTAACAGGTATAAACAAAACCATTTTTATCAATTAAAAAACCATCTATTCTACAGTTTTCACCTTGATCTTCGTCTAGAGACAAAGTAAAAACATTAGATGGGCAGACGTAAATTTTAGTGGTATTCTCAGGTAAGGCAACTTTACATGGTCATTCTAGATTTACAATAATTTTTTATATGACTACAAAAATTTCCTTGTAAATATATCTGTAAATGATTTAGAGGTACAATATATTACACAGTATACTCTAGCATTACAAGTTTTAAAATATAACATGAAAGCAACATATTTTAAAATATCTCATGTTTAAATACACTATCAACTTACAAGTCTACACATATGAGGTCAAGTCTTAATAGTACATAGCACCATCTTAGTACGAGCTCAAGCAGCCAAGTAATCTATTTTTCATTTCCTATACTTCAGCCAGTCATTGCTGAATGTAACTCAAGAAAAATTACAAAACAGCATTGTACATATTTTACAACCTGAAGTAAATACTTTCCATATTTACAACAGTTGCCTTCACTCTATCAGGAAACTGATGAAACATTTAAGGCTGTTTTTTCTTAAAATTTTGTTGGAAAATGTTGAAGAATCAAGAATATGGTTGCATATAAACTCTCTAGCAACAAGCAAACACTTAACAATATTTTCCTAATTTGGTTTAGTGGGTAGATTCTGAGGTATCAAACAACAAATGTCAATGACACATATGCACTTATTAAAAAAATATACAGAAAAGTCTCTACCAATACATATAAGTAATTCATACTTACTGAAGAACATCAACACCTACAGAGATATATTAATGTCACTGCCTTCTGCTTTACAGCAATCAACAGTGATGTCAAATGTCTAAATTGATTTACAGTTATGAAGGAAAATATAAAATTTCTTGAAATTTTCAATTTGAGACAATTCATTAATAACAGGTTGCAGACTGCTACGTTAAAAATTAGGTGATCTTTGTGATGTACCCACTTAAATTTTTCTTGCCAAGCACACAAATTTGCTTCTTTTAGTCCATGCCTTTGAAGACTTCAAAAGCTGAGCCCTGTCATCTAGTAAAACTACTTCAACCACCATGTGTTTGGCATCCTTCACAGCAGACAACTTCCAATTTTTAAAGATCTCTTCCTCCCACCCATCCACCCCCCAAAACAAACACACAGCTTTATGGCAGAGAGAGGAGTAATAATTCATTATGCCAGATTATCAATAATGCCTTAAAATAGTTCAAGCAGACCGCACTCTTCACATTCTAACTTGTACGGCTGGGCAAGAAAGGTTTTCTCGTTGAATATGTTAGATCCTATTTAAGATTAATCATATCAACTTTCCTTATACAATGTGCCATTGGTTTTCAGCCTTGTTTCAATACAAGTTTGGAGGTTTATTATTACCAAAACACTTTTGAGTGATATATAACAAAAGCAAGAAGACTACTAAAAGAGAAGAAAAGAGATGTAGGGAGTGGTTTTGTCGGTATTGCCACATGCCTTATGTTCGACAAAATCCCTGGGTTATCCTAATGTTCTAGTCCTCCATTCACAAATTTTGTTATAGTTTTTTACTCATAACGCTGGTAATTTATTCTGCAAGAACATGCACTATCAAAAGGAGGTAATTACAGTACGCTTTATTTATGGGAGGTGCCCACTTCAGCATTTCATTTCCAAACCTTGTCTAATTTACAGCTCCCTAATCCCAGGTATTCCCTTGGGTTATGCTCTACATGACCTATTGAATACCATCTTAAATTTCTAATTCTCTTTATTCAGTTTCACAATTAGCTCTCCGGTGAGAAAGTGAGAGTTTAAACAGTGTTTGCCTGGGTTTTATTCTAAGTTTTTTTTTTCTATCCAATCAGTCATGTATGTGTTTGAGCTTGTATCTGCAATTTAATAATGGTTTCCATTCTTTGGTGTTAATTCTTGGGGGCCAGGAACATACAGCTAATGACTATTTGTTTCCGAGTTATATACACTGCATAATTCCTTGTGTCATATCTTATTATAACTTATCCAATACAGCATAAAATAAAAAGAGGCTAGTATCCATAATTTTGCTTGAAAGTCAGACTGGTAATCATTTGCCAAATTTCTGACAGAGGATGCGTGGGGGAAACAAGATAACAATCATACTATATTGAGTGATCAAGATGACAAATTTTGCTGACTGCTTATGGTATGTGGCATTTTAAACACCTGTGATTTGTCAGCATGCACTGGGAAACATAGAAATACATACCAAATCATTTTTACATACTTAAAACAGCCTCTATATGTTGGTGATACGTGCTGTTGGTAAAATGTGCATAAAGAATACAAAACTCCAATATAATTTTAAACACCAATTCATCTAAAACATGCCTTGGAACAAGTCTTGACTAATACTGTATAATTTACTTTGGTTATTCATTCTAAGTATTAGATACTTCCACGAAAATAAATAAGCTCTCTGTTATGCTCTGATATCAAAATATTCTGTACTCTTCATAAAGGCACAAGCTTTCTCTACTAATTCTTGTAAGACAAACGAACAAAATACTTGTTTATTACAATAAATATCCTGAGGAAAGTCAAGATATCAACAAATTCTATAATAGAAAGTGGGAAGGGGAGATTGCAATACCAGAAATGGTTTTACAGGTCAACATGATCCTTACCGCTGAAATGGTAGTAATATTACCACAGATTACAAAAATGAGTTTTCACTCTTTATTTTGTTCTTCCATTCTTCTCCATGAATTTTTTTTGTGTTCTTGTTTCTCAATGTATACTGCAAAATAAAAAAAAATTTCTTATTATAACATTTGGCAATGCATAAACATTTTACTATATATGTAATGGGTGGATATTCTGGCAACCACTGAAAGAGAAAAATTTATCTTCAATTTTAACAGTTTTGACTAACCAACATCCAGAGTTAAAGGCTTTATATCCCTTAAACGCCGAGCCTCTATTTACAAAAACGTCTCCCGTATGCTGGCGGCGTTCGGGAGTTAGCGCACAAGCGGAAAAAAAAGTTTTTCAAAAATCACATGCGCTTAGTTTTTAAGATTAAGAGTTCATTTTTGGCTCCTTTTTTTGTCTTTGCCTGAAGTTTAGTATGCAACCATCAGAAATTAAAAAATATCATTATCATATATAAATATTGAAATATATGACAAAGCAAAAAAAATTTTCATATATAATTTTATACAAATCGCTGCTGAGCAAAGCAGTTAAAGCTAACGGGTTATTTTGTTTTTCTTTGTATTGTACACTAAATTGCGATGATTTTGGTATACAACAAATTGTAAAACGATCAAAGCAACAAAGAAAATATTATCACAAAATGATGCATGAATTCGTAACATGGATGTAAAAAATGTTTTTTCAAAAATTCACCATAAATTGAAATATTGTGCTAGAGACTTCCGTTTGTTGAAAAATGAAGCTAATTGATTGAATATTACTAGACTGTAAGTGTTTTAGCTTACAATTGCAGTTTTCGACCATTTCAGTCGAGTTAAAGTTGATTGAAAGTAGAATTTTTCTATTTATCGTGATTTATATGAAAATATTTCAAAACTGATAAAAGCTACAACCATGAGTTATTTTCTGTTGTATTGTACATGAAATTGCACATATTTTCATATATATAAAAAGTTTATGTAACGACTAATATAAAACGGTGCAAATATTACGACAACGTGACGAAAGAATTTCTGAGATGTTCGGCGAGTTACAGCGGACGTAAAGGAAAATGTTTTTAAAAAATTCACCATAAATCGAAATATTGTGCTAGAGACCTCCAATTTATTGCAAAATGAAAGGTAAATGATTGAATATTACTAGAATGTAAGAGTTTTAGCTTACAGTGCGTTTTCAAACCATTTAATTAGATTATGAAATTGACCGGAAGGATTTGAATTTTTAGCGGTTATGGTGATTTACGTGAAAATATTTTCCAAAACTGATAAAAACTACAACCATGAGCTACTTTCTATTGTATTCTACCTTGAAATTACTACCATTTCATATATAAAAGTTTCACGTAGCGACTAATGTAAAGCGATGCAAGCAATGCGACAGCGTGGCGAAAGAATTTCTGGATGTTCTTCGAGGTTGCAGCGGCATGAGCGTGGGGAAAATGTTTTCGAGGTGCCATAAATTGAAATATTGTGCTAGAGACTTGATTTGTTTGCAAAATGAAGGTACATGATTGAATATTGCTGGTCTTAAGAGTTTGTGCTTATATTGCGTTTTTACCATTCCAGTCAGTTCAAATTTGACCTTGAAGAGTTGAAATTTACACAGTTATTGTGATTTATATAGAAAATATTTCAAAACTGATAAAGCTGCAACCATGAGTTATTTTGCTGTTATTATTCTACATGAAATTACCTTTACATTTTTCATATATAAAACTTTGCGTAACGACCAATATAAAAATAGTGCCGACATTATTCGACACATGAAAGAATTTCTGCGCGGAATGCGTAAAGGAAAAAGTTTTTTCAAAAATTCACACCATAAATTGAAATATTGTGCTAGAGACTTCCAATTGTTGCAAAATGAAGGTAAATGATTGAATATTACTAGAATGTAAGAGTTTTAGCTTACAATTGCGTTTTTTTTTCAGGTCGAGTCAAGTTGACCAAAAGGTTGAAATTTAGCAGTTATAAATGATTTATCGAAATATTTTCCAAACTGATAAAAGCTACAACCATTGGTTGTATTTTGCTGTATTTTACATGAAATTGCACACATTTTCATATATAAAACTTTTATGCAAGCTAATATAATACAGTGCAAAAAGTACGACAAAAATGACGAAAAATTTCTGAAATTTTTGGCGAGTGCCTGCGGGCATCAGGAAAAGTTTTTCAAAAATTCACCCATAAATCGAAATGTTGTGCTAGAGAATTCCAATTTGTTGCAAAATGAAGGTACATGATTGAAATATTACTAGAATGTAAGAGTTTTGGCTTACAATTTGCGTTTTCTGACCATTTCGGTCGAGTCAAGAGATTGACGAAGGTTGGAAAATTTTTGTGAATGGGCGTGCGGTGCGTCCACTGACATAACAGACCATTTTAATTGACGTGTATGTCCATCGTCCAGTAGGCGTTTAAGGGATATTATGGTAGAAGATGATGTTTATTTTTGTTTTCTGAACCAGTATGGATGTTATATGTAACATGACAGTATGTTTTGAAATGATATACCAAATGTATAACTAAATTCAAGTATCTACAAATTATTCACAGATCATCATGTAAATGGAGTGGCTATCTGTCAAATAACATTACACAACATTGACAAAACAGTAACATCTTTTCTTAATAATAATAATAATAATTACAGCATAATAATAATACCTAATGGGGACAACAAAGATATTTAGTAAAATGTTAGGATCCTAGAAAAAGAATTGCTTCTGGAGTGCACCCAAGGGTGAGCTCTGTTGACAAGATCTGGGCCAGGTTTGGAGCTCAGAATTGAATCAAATTGAATTGAACTGAATGTAGAATTTAGGCCAAAGGCCAAGCACTGGGACCAGCATCCTGAAGACTATTAAGCTTATGTACGAGCATAACATTCTCTTGAAAATACCACAACAACTCGACTTGCTACAGGCTTTGAAGTGAGAACATGCAGATCCCATCAGATCCTCAACTGAGGAAGAACAAAGTTCTGCTAGCTGAGCATTTCCAATCCTGGGACAAGAAGGCCAAGCAAGATGACTGAAGAATGCTAGCAACCCACTGACCAAGTGAAACACAGTTGGAAGGGCTGAAACAGTCCTCGTGTGCTAAATGAAATGGGCTGCGACCGGGTACTGAAAATGTTTAATGAGACCTATGCCAGCCTGGCCAGTAGTTAATCAGTCACTGTCCCCAAAGGATTGGGAAGAGTGCTCACTGAAGCCCTAGGATTCATGTACTGTACTACTGGCTAGCATAAAATCTGTTCTGAATTTGGGATGAAGTCTAGAATTTGTGAAGACCATGAACATGGGGAATTTGTAAATGTGAGGT
Source organism: Macrobrachium rosenbergii (assembly GCF_040412425.1). Taxonomy (NCBI): domain Eukaryota; kingdom Metazoa; phylum Arthropoda; class Malacostraca; order Decapoda; family Palaemonidae; genus Macrobrachium; species Macrobrachium rosenbergii. The sequence goes on along the minus strand of NC_089796.1, from coordinate 12,315,991 downwards.
TTATTGTAAAACAAACTATCTTACCTGTATCAAGGAGTCAATCTTCAGTGGTATTTCTTGATGAAAGTTCTGTAGGAATTTCACTTGCTGGCTCAGGTTTATCTTTTTCTAATACTGCATCAGGACATGCACTTCTACACTTGTGGCACCCATTACTTTGCTGCTTAACCCTCTCTAATTCATTCAAGGTAGTTCTTAGCTGTATCTTTAAATTCAAGATATCATCTTTAAGTAATGTATTTTCTGACTTATATAAGATGATCTGCTGACTTAAACAATTCACTTCGTCTCTAGTTTCACTGTTTTCTTTACGGAGGTGTTTGATAATTGACTTAAGGTGTAGCTGATACTGAGTGCGTTTTGTGCGGGAATTTTGTGCATAGGTACGATTCTTTAAGGTTCGTCTCTTCCTCTTCAGGTCGTTCTGTAGAGCTTTTGGAAGACGGAAAATTCTTCTGTTCAGTTCTCTAACAGTAAGTGAAACAAGCTCCTCATCTGTCATCAATGAACTGCATGGCTCTTTTAATGGTGGTGACTCTGATAAAGGAGATTTGCACGGACTGTCTAAAATAAGAGCACCTGATTTTGTATTCTGTTGTAAAGGGGACTTGCATGGACGAACTAACAAAAGAGCACTTGCTTTTGCATGATCTAACAAAAGACCACTTGCTTTTGCATTCTGTTGTAATTTCAAAAGCTCAATCTTAGGAGCAATGGGAGTAAAAGCCTCATCCTCAGGTTTTGATGTTAACCGCAGATCAAGGGGACTGGCCTGATTAGCAGCTAGTCTGGATACTTGTGAGAGTGTAGCACTTTGTGCAATGTTCATCAATAACTGAGATGCCAAATATTCTCTTGATTTACTTTCGTCTACAGTTAAAGCAGAACTAGGTGATGCTAACAAGTTTTGTGAGAGCTGAGGCATAATAGATTCTTCTGAGGAGGATGTTCTGTTGAAAAAAAGATTAAATGTTAAAAATTCTTCTCAACACCTAAGAATTTTAAATAGGTATGATTTAAGTTCATTCTGTTGATTACTAATATTCTACAGTACCAAAATACTAACTTTCTCACTTTCCAAATATTGCATTGAATAAAGTACAGTAGTGTACTTCAAAGATTGAATACCGTCTCATTTCACTAAAAAAACGAAGTAAAATTTCAAGAACTATTTAACTTATATCTCATTTACAATAAATAAGGAAATATCATAACTACACAAACCTTTAAATAACCAACTGTAAAAGGCATTTTTGTATAGTGAAACGGTAGTGTGCCTGTATGGCACACTGTGAGCAATTCAAAAGTTGTGTTGCCTTCTGTTCATTACCTCTCATCAATGGACTGGTTAAACTAAATACCAACGCGCTAACTAACATTAAAACCCAGATCTCTTTCCAAACTGAACTATTTTCAATTGCAATTTCTCTTAGCTACTTCCTTATAAATGAATCAGAGGAAAAGTCCATAAAATAAAAAAAAAATTTCATATGTACTGGACAGCATAAAGACACCTCATTTCAACAGGGCATATTCAGGAAAAAAGATTTTAGTGTACAAGTCCCTGTCAGCTTCTCACCTCTTCTTATATTTCAAGTAAATTATTCATGGCACTAGCTGGCCAACTAAGACACTCACTACATTGTTCTTTGAATGAACAATCTTTGCTCTTGCACTCAATGAAAAATTCATAACCATACCGTCATAAACCAATGAGTAAACTTGGGTGCTACACCACTTACCTTGCACTCTAAAGGATTTATCAATGCCTTCTTTAGCCAACATTCTAAACTGTCAGCAAAGCCATTCAATATCAAACCAAAATAGTTAAACAACTTAAAAGTGAAATAAACATTATTCTGTTCACCAGTCCTCTGACTGATGACAAAAACAAAACTGACAGCAACAGATGCATGAACCAAAGTTCACTCTGAACAAGAGGAATCAATAGACGGTATAATTAAACGATCCAGTTAATTTTGTATGTTCATACTCTGTCATTTTCTTGCTGGCATGGAATTTATAGCTATCATAACAACAAAGCACGATTTAAATGTGAGAGAGAGCTAGGTGAAAACATACAACTTCTCTATACATAAAAGGTAAACAGTGGGATTAGCTAACTTAAAACAAGAAAAATAAAACACTCTTAGTTGCTGGTCATTAAAATGCACCAAAAATCAGTAACAAAAATTTAATAACTTCTTTTTTTTCTAAAATTAATATAGAGGCATTTGTCTCTGTACAAACAGCTGTACATATGTAGATGCTATCAATAAGAGTGAAGGGGTGGGGATGGGATCTCAGACAATGTATAGATATACATTTTTTTTATCTATTTCATAGCCACTTATTTGGCAATTGAAAGTATTCTAACCAAACCACTTTGTGAACTGTGATCTGTTACCCTACTGTTCCAAGTAATACTAAATTAGTTAAGTATACCTTAAGTTTTACCAGACCACTGAGCTGATTAACAGCTCTCCTAGGGCTAAGTACCTGTATTACTACAATGTTTTTGTATACACTACTGTATTTTTGTAAAAGAAGAACTTTCAAAAAGGCCTTTCAAATTTCAAACATGACTTGATCTTAGTTCACCGACTAAAGTCATAAATATAACTCAAAATATGAGTCAATGATAAAGAGCTGTAGACCCAAATATTATTGCACATTCTTTACAAATACTACAATAATATAACTATAATAATTCTGCCCCTTAAAATTCTTAACCCCTTCACACCAAGCTTGTGAGAAGGCTTATCAAACCAATATCCCAGCTTTCGCTGGTCTGTTATTGTAGTTATAATGCATGATATACAGCATTATCTCAATTATTTGCTTCTGCACTACCTGCATACAACTGCAGCTCACTACAAAATAAACATGGATATATATACAATGAATAATAAAAAGCCTTCGTTTGGTTTGTAACACTGCACAGGCAAAAAACCTTATGGTAAAGCTTTCCTGGCTGGGAGAGCACTCATGTGATTGCGAGCTTTTGCAACTTTATTGGCTTCCAAGCAATGTCACAACATTTTTTTGTTTATTGCCTTTTAGTGTCTGATAGAGATGTGTCACGACTATGTCAATGATGTTTCTTTCTCTCCTTGGCTGCCAGTGAAGACAACGCATTAGTTCCAAGGTGTGCTCCATTGCTTTGTTCAGTTGTGCGTCATTTCTCAGAGAGGGTACCACAATGCACTCTGCATATTTTGTGGCTTTTGTGGGTGTCCCTGCAGAGTTGCAGGCACTGTTGTTGCTGTTTGTGGTCTTGCATACCTTCTGCATGGCCCCATCACCTCCTAAGAGGGTTAGGAAGGTGATGATACTTCAGAAAAAGCTGGAAATCACTGAGGCAAGCTCGTCCATGATCTGTATAACTGTCAAGTATGACAAAGCACAATCTGCCTTATGGGACATCAAAAATGCAAACACAACTAACTCTGGGGATAAGACTTCGAAGAGTGAGCCCCACAAGGTTATGGCCAAGCTCTGCCATAAGGAGACTGACCAGCAGACCTTGATCTGGTTTTGTCAAAGGAGGTTGGCTGAGGTGCATGCGCAAGGTGCCAAGTTAAAGACATGATATTAAGTTTATAGATCTCCACGGGGTCGCAAACTTTAAGGCATCTGAGGGTTGACTGTTTTGGCTCAAAGTTCCAACAAGACTCATGGAGAAGCCTTAGATGCTTCCGAGGTGGAAATAGAGGAATTCTGGCAGATGTTGACAGACTTGGCAAAAAAAGAAGGCCTTGTTTTGAGTTAAATCTACAATGCTGAGGAAACTCACCTTCTATCACTCCTCATCCACTAACACCTTGGTTCATGAGAAGGAAAACAATTTACCCGACTGAAAGCTTTCCGAATGGTCGTCTGCTTTTTTTATGTGCAAAAACTTCTGACAGCCATTGTTGTAAACCAGTAACTGGGCATTTAAAACTCTTTGCCACTGGTGAGATAGAGAAGAAAACCACTAATATGATGATTTTATGCACCCCAAACTACAAGGTGAGGATGATCTCGGATGACTTCATCAAGCTGATAGAGAACTACCACATTGACAACATCTGTTCTTGCCACGCCCTTGAAGTAGGCTGAAACTCACAAATTCAGCAGCTGGTGACTGCAAACCATAATTCGCTTTATTTTTCGTCAGAATACCCTTGACAACATCTTCAGACCCC
>NC_089796.1:12281801-12306801 GCF_040412425.1 Macrobrachium rosenbergii | reverse complement strand
ACTAGGCTACTATATATGTATACATGGTACTAAATACCCTAGTGTACGCTAGGCTATATTCGAGATACATTTTTTCCAACAAATGTTGGGTTTTTTTTCGGAACCTAAACCCATCGTAAGTAGGATAATACCTGTATAAGCATTTTTAGTTTTTTTGTGTGTTTGAACTATCAAAATGGGCAGTTCTAGGAGTGTTTAGAAGTTTTAAAGTATTCACACTGTGTGTGTGTGTGTGTGTGTGTGTGTGTGTGTGTGTGTGTGTGTGTGTGTGTGTGTATATATAGATATAGATATAAATGTAGTGTATATGTATATATATATATATATATATATATATATATATATAAGGCAGTCCCGGTTCTGACGGTCCGACACGGCGCTTCGAGGATTCTGACGCTAAAATATATTCATCATAAATTATTTCCCGGTTTGTACATGTTCGGGTTATGACGTGTCGTCAGCCGATCCGGATAAGAAAATATGGCTCCAAAACGGCAGAATAATCATAATTTGAAAGTTTTTGATGAAAAACTCAATATAAATGCAGTTTACATCGTTTTCAATGCACCTATATTAAAAGTAAGGTTTTCTTATGATTTTTACGATTTTCGGCGATTTTCCGGTTTACGACGATTTGGTTTCATAACGCCAAAGAACGGAAATACGTAAACTTCCTGCCTGTATATAATTGGAGAGAGAGAGAAATTATTCACAATGATGCCAATGAAATAATTCAAATTGAGTTCACATATGTACACAATAAAATTTATAGAAAAATATGTAAACTATACTAATAACATGTAAAAAAATGATAAAGTATATATGTGTGTAAGTACATTCTCAACACGTTTTACATTATTAGTTATATCCATGATCAAAACCTTAAGAATGAAATACAGATACTTACATTTACCAGTGAATTTTGGTGGCTTTCTTGGGGCTGGCTCATCTGTGGATCACCTGGCAAGGTCACATGCCACTCCTAACAATGATCAAGTGTACAAAGGCCAGGGTCACCAGAGGCATTATGGGTAGTAATACACGGTAACCTTCCTTGTGCAGATTCTGCTGTGTTTCTGTTTACCAGATTTTCCTTGGTGAACCCATCCGTGGATAATTGTTCTCTCCTCCAAAACTTCTACTGGCCTCTTCAGCCAACGTGACTGGTCCTTATGATCAGTGTTTTAACATCAGTACTGTTCTTGGATAGCCATTCTTTACATTTACATTTTACATGAAAGAAATCAGCCCCGTAGCTGCACTCATTCTTGGCAAAAATAAAAGCTTTCAAAAGAATTCTGAATAAAAAATGTGTTCCTAATGTCTTGAACCAGGCAAGACTCTCCTTTCCAAAGGGACAAGGCTCTAGCAATTGATCTGCAGAGGGGCATTTGGGAAAACTGCATCTTATTTCCATAGTATCTTTTTGTTTTTTCAACCATGTCAGCTTTTTATTTCGTGGTAAGCAGTGTAACTTCCTTTTTTATCCCGGCATTTTATAACTAGTAAACACTGACTGACACTTCTATTTTTCCACCCATGACCATTTTGGGAGGTCCCCTATCACTACACACAACTCCAGTAAGCAGCTTTTCAAGTCAGAAGATTCACAAAGGCATAGACTGGTATACCCATTATCAGTAGTACCATGTTGTCCTTGGTCTAATAAATCATCCAACAAATTGATGACTATATCTGTCAGCACAGAAAGGTGTGCAGCAGCAGGATCACTGATCTTGAAATTACTCTTGCCATAATAAATTTTAATTCCATGAGTATCCATCCCATCGGTTACCAGAAGGGCATAAAACCAAAATTTTTCTCAGTCTTTATAAATTGGCAAAAACACAGTTGTCCTTACTATAAAATCAAAGCCTCATCCACAACCAAATGTTTAGCTGGACGATATGGAGACTTTGAGCAAGACCTAAGCAAACCCAAATCACCTACGGCTCAATCCTTGATACTGGGTCACTTGAGTTGACTTGTGAAACTGATGAAAAATGAAGGAATTTCAGCATGAAAGGAAATGATTTCAGTTCATTACTTCCTTTGACAATACAGTACAGAACTGTGTTTCCTCCAAAAACCACTTCATGAGACCAATATGAACAAATACTGGGTTTTTATCAACACACATCACCATTAGAAGTGAAATAAAAACATCAATTCCCCTTTTGAAACACTTCTCCACTTCAGCCCAAATACTTTTGTTTTCATTGGCTTATCATGAAAATACTTATCAGCCTTTTCATTCACCCAAAAGCATGAATTTCCATCACTTCTTCATCAAAAAAGCAATCAAAAACACTAACTGGTGAAGGAAAGGCATACTGTACACATTATTTACACCTGCCTGTGGTTCACTGAACAACTGTAGCATGTCAACATGCTTACCAGAGAAAATGTCAGTAATCAACTTCCATCCTCCCTCCTCCACCAGTTTGTTACTTTCAAAACCACTCACTGATAATTTACTGTCTGATGAATCACCATCAGACTCTCCAGGCATATGCAGTTAATCAAATGAATCACTGCTAATATCAGACACTGTATTATTTTTTCTGGAAAAAAACACTTATGATCAAAACAATAGATCAGCTGTATCAAATACAGTGGGATACAGATAAGAGCTACGCACTCCTTTCTTCACAATATCAAGGAAAAACTGGAAAGCAGCACCACTTCCTGACAAACTTGAGATGTCACAACACATAAGACTCTGACTGGTAAGCAGGAAGAACTTATGAAGAGGCCATGAGTGGATATGCTTCAGTGAGGTAGCCCAGACTAGAAAAACACCTCTGCAGCTATCAACCAGATATAATAAACTTAGTGTAAATAGTGTACTATGACATATACTGCGAAGTCCTGGGATATTTTAATGCTCATGATACACACATGATTACATCATGAGTGTGAAGAGGTTATGTAAATACTACAACAATTCATCATTATAAAGAACCTTTGGAAAGGCAGTACGGTTCAGTATATTATTGTCACCACTCCTGGTGTCAAAAATTTGACAAACAATTAAGCCAACTGCCTGCAGTATTTTGAATGCATTCCTGTTGACTGTTAGTTTGATCTTATCGACCTTAAAATATCTGCCATTTCATATTCCATGTATGGGAATGTTGTAGAGGTGATATGATACACCAGCATCTTTGAAATAATTCAAAGAATTTTGCTTGTTAATGCTTACTCAATTAGCATTAATGATACTCATATTTTATGGTTTTTAACTCTTCTTCAGTACATATGGTTTGGTGGATCTGTATTTTAATTTCCTGTTTCCTCTCCATCACTACAATACCTCTTAGAGGCACTTCTATTAACTGATCTTCTATTTCCATTGCCTGATCTTGAGGCTATGACTTTCCCTTTAATGTACACCCGACTGTTTGTGAAACTCCGCTAAGGAACTGAGGAAATAAAAACTTGACACCAGAAGGTAAGAGTCTAGGAACATAAAAATTACTTGAAAACCCTCATTACATTAACTACTTGCAAAAATGAACATTTACTATGACAGACTGTACTATTTTCAAAATCACTCTAACTAGTCTCAATACCTAATTTTGACCATGTATATTCAACAGATTTTTTTAACAGAATATCTTACACTTATTTAGCTTATACAAATGGGTTTGTAAATAAAGGCCAATATACAATATATTCAAATTCAAGTCTATTGTAATGGAAAATGTAATTTTAAAATATTTAAAATCAAAGGAGGTAAACATACGGTGTATAATCCTCATCAATCACCAGGGCCTCATCATCTTTACGTTCATAATCTTCATCCTCATCCTCATCATCAGTATCGTCATCTTCCTCGTCGTGATCTTTTGATGAAACCTCGCATGGGAAGAATTCAAAATCATCAATTTCCTCTTCTTTGATTTCAATATCTACTTGTTCAGCAGTACGCTTCCTTCCTGGTGATGAAGAGCCTTTTATTTCAACTTCTTCATCCTCAGGCAATTCCTCTTTAACTGTACCTATAAGAAAGAGAGATACAGAACTTATAAATTTAATCTCTACTATTCTACATTGAATACAGTGACTTTGGATAAGTAAATCCTTTGGGTCAGCTATAAGGGTCTATATAAATAATCTGGTGCATCAGAAATAGAATGACTTGTTATACATCTGAAATGGGGCACACTATGAAACAAACAGGCAGTGGTAAAATGACAGAAAGAGAACAAATTGTTTCATAATGCTATATATGTCTTTTATTATACACGTATACGTGAAATGTACATTTGCAATACTGTACTTCATAAATGTAATTATAAAACTTAAGAACAAACAAAGAATGTACAAGAAACAATACAGGAAACCACACTTCTCAGTTAAAGAAAATTTTAAAATAAAGTACTTGGTCTTAAATATATGTACAGTATATGTTACCCTGTTCTCATAGTACTATATTTTTTTTACTTTCTATACCTTGTATTGATTTGATTTAATGAAATTTAGACTGTCAAGTCACGCACTGGGGTAGTTTTGGCCATTCAGCACTTAAGACGGTCAAAAGAGGGAGCTGGAGTGGTTGGACAGCAAGCTAAAGAGACCCAGAAAATAAAAGCAGTAGTGTACATGGATCTAAAGATGGAACTGGTGCTGGATAGCAAGAAAGGAAAATAAAATGGAAGTAAAGTAAAGACTAAAAAGTACTATTTCTTCATATATTATTTGCTGAAAATTCTACTTATACAGTAACCCCTCACTCATTTACACTTTTCTCTGTGCAACTGTGATATGCATCAAATTGCACTAGATGACAAACAGGTGTAAATGAATGTGTAGAGCAAAGACAGTTTACTAATAGCCTCATGGAATAGTGCCTTCAAGTACAAACACCAAGATTTCCAGTTTAGTAAGGGTTCAAATTACTTTCCTAGTGTACCCTACTGAAAGATGTACAAGTATGAGAGAAACAATGAATGCTGCACATTACAATAATTTCAACTTTATAGTATATATTGTAATCTTACTGCAAGATTGTTCTTTTTCAGTCATTTTCCTATGATAAATAGTACTCTTTATACACTATAATACATAAGACTGGCTAATGATATAACTCTACACTGTATACCCTGTACTGTACATAAAAACTGGAGCAATAAAAAATGTGAATAATAGGGGAGTCTAGTGAATGTTTGGTGTGATGCCACAAGCACTACTGTTCATCACTTCTGGTAATTTGGTCATTGTGTTTTCATTTTCATGTTATTTACATACACACACCATTCATTATACAGTTCCATATGTTTCATACAATATTAATCCTGTCTTGTGTCTGATGATTGTAGTTATTTGACCATGAGTACAATACAGTTTCAGTAAGCTAGGCTACTGTGATGAAGTTCTTGAAAGATATATTTTGCTTGTTAGTGTCATATTTTTGGTTCTTTTGTGCTTAATATACTTACCATATATAATATATAAAATTTAAACCAAAAGCCAAGCGCTGGGACCTAGGAGGTTATTCAGCTCTGAAATGGAAATTGAGAGCAAAGAAGGTTTTAAAGGTGTAACAGGAGGAAAACCTCGTAGTTGCACTATGAAACAATTGTTAGGAGAGGGTGGAAAGTAAGAAGGAAGACAGAGGATATGAATGGAGGTACTATAAAAGGAATGAAATGGGTTGCAGCTAGGGGCAGAAGGGATGCTGCAAAGAACCTTAAGTAATGCCTAAAGTTCACCACATGAGGTGCACTGATGGCACTATCCCCCTATGGGGGCTTACCAAATAAAGACAACAGGAACAATTCTAATTTCTTTAGATTCTACACAATCTTTTAAGTTGACAGTACATTTTCATAGGCTTGCCAGGGATATGGTAGGATTTTCAGGTAACCTACAGGTAGTATAGCCAAGGTTCAGCCTAAAAAAGTTACTTTTTCTGTAATCTGGATGTATTTGCAACCTCCTCGGATACATTACGGCAAAAGACTGGGGGGTGGGTTACTCTATATTTTTCAATATTCTAATATAGCCACTCAAACATGCTAAATACATTCACATTTAGAGAAGTAATAATAAGAAAAAATTATTTCTTCATAACAAATAGCAATAACAGGGTTAGGATGTAGTTTCTTCCCTTACAGACCAGCCTATATATACATTAACAAAAGCCTATGAACTTGAAGGTTGGCCAATTGAAAAAAAAGAAAAAAATACACATCAAAGGAAAGCAAATGGTCATGGTGAAAAAATAAAAAAAATTCTTAAAAATTTTCTGTACCTGCTACAGGAGATGTTAGGTGAATATTTCCAACTTTGCACGAGGCCTCTTTTCCAAGACTCTCATAAGAATACAGTACACTAATTTTAGTGAGTTATACATGTTCTTACAGATATACTTTATTTTACAAAACTGCAATTACAGCTCACACAATATCGTACCAGATAAGTACTAAAACCAGCAAAACTCCTGAGTATGTTTATGGACAAATATATATGAAATGTACTGGGACTGGGAGATGTAGTACCTTCCTCGAGAACATGAACACCGAGTATAAAAAGAATGAGGCAGTCCTGAACAACAGCATCAGCTCCCAAATAAAACCTACTGATGCAGACAGAAAAGTCAACCTTATGATCTCCTATAAGGATTGGAAGGCTGCCTAGTACCAGGAATAGGAGAAGCAGTTGACCAAATACAGTGACCTAAGAATGGATGCTGCCATTCCTACATTGGTATGATTATGACTCACCTCTCCAAGAGGACTGCCATCCACTTACATGAAGGGGTGGTCTACCAGCACTGCCTGAAGGAACATAGCAGTGCCTCCTAACACCAGCAGACTGTAAGCAGCACAAAAATCCTGGACGGTGACACTGACCACCACTGCCTCTGACATAAAGAGCCCCTCTCCAATTACAATGGAAACCTTTGCTCAACAGGAGAACAGCAAAGCATGCCCCTGGGATAACCCTTCAGCCATCCACTACTTCAGGTAGCATGCCCTTCGATAAGAACTCCCAGGACCTAGCGCCAGCCAGTCAGACCCTTCATCAGTCAGCCAGACTCTCCCAGATGAATCATTCTGCTCCCAGCCAATAAGTGCAGGCTCTCCATCTAAAAAATGGTTTGGGAAGAGGAAAATTTCCTTCTCATACAGTGTTCCAGATTTGGCAAGTGAACCTAACCAATTGCATAAAACACTGCAACAACTAAATAAAAGATACAACTGCACTAAGATCAACATCTTAATGGTGAGCCTATCATAAATGGAACTGACACTATAATCTAAATTTGACTCTACAAAAAATTTTAAATATTTCTGGCAAGTTTTTTACATACCAGATTACTGTCCAATGCTATGCCCAAGGAAACATTTTATATATAAAGTACACAAAATCCTTCTTTACTATTTAAATGTTTTCTAATATTTGTTCACTTAAATTGATGCACATTTACTCTTCCCTTTTCCCATTAGTTCAATAATTTTACACTCTGCCTCATTTGGGTTTTTCTGGCATCATTTTGTACTGAGTTTTACACTTCTTTTCATATACCCATTATATATAAAAAACATATAGTACTTTGTCGATAAGCAGGTAAACCCTTACCTTGTGTTTTACCTACCAAGGTTACTGGCATCAGTTTAAGGTATTTTGAAGATAAAACTTCTATTTATAAATCTTACCGGGAATTACAGGTGTAGAACAATCCTTGCTATTGTCTCTGGCATGAGGGCTGAGAGGACTCTGCCCTTTTTCCTCGGATTCCATGAGTGGGTCATCTTTTTTCCCTCCCTTTTTTGCACTAGTTCTTTTCTGTAATACAACAGCAACACTAAGTCATTATAAAATCCAACAATCTAAACCTTTTATATATTAAACTGTACAACTTGTTTTATAAAATGCCTTAATTCTCTCAATAAAGGGTTGACATAGCAGTATGAACTGAAACTTCTCACTTTGGCATGACCACTGGAAATTGTATTACTAAAGCAAATGAAAACAAAAAAGAAATGGGTAGAGAAGAGTATAAATATTTAGTACAGTAATACAACACTTTCTGAGAAGTAAAATGAAGGTACAGTACTGTATACAAATAACTTCCTCACTCTGCCACTTTGATTCTGGCCATCACTGTGATTCAATGCAATGAGTAATATATTCTTCAGGTCTGCAGTAAGTTCACACATAATCACTGGTGGTCACCTCTCAAAGTACTGACCAGAAACAGAGGCCAATGAAGATGAGTTACTATAAGGCAGGGTTGACCAATTTAAATCATGATGATTTTAATCAGCGATTTAAATCAAGATTTAAATCAAAATGATTTTTAACAAAAGCATTGATTTAAATCGATTTACTTGTCCTAACTAAATTGCTAGAAATTAAAGGAAAAATGTGGAAACAAACACATAATTACCTACTTGATATATTTCTGAGGAATAGGACACTAAAAACTTCCTTTTACAATGCAAAAAAATTCCCACAGTCCATTAAATCCAAGGGTTTACCCTTGCAAAGACCTGTATTTGTTTCTGAGGAGTAGAATAGTAAGCACTTCCTTTTACAAATACAGTATAACAAAAAATCAACACCAAAACTACTACAGTCCTAACATGATATATAATGGAACAGGCCAGAGAGATGCAAGCCTGGCCCAATGGCTACTAGGCTTCTTGACAAGTTCAACATCTTTATGTAACCAAGTGAGAGATGATGCAACATTCCATAAAAACTCCAAAATGTATTTTTAAACTAATATATAGAATATATATATATATATATACAATGTATGTATATATATATATATATACTCTTTATATATATATATATATATATATATATATATATATATTTTTTTGCTGATTCACAAAAAAATAAAAACATCTGATTTAATAAAAAAATCTAATTTAAATTGAAAAATTCTAAATTTTTTTATTTAAAAAAAAAATTTAAAAAATCACCAACCCTGCTATAAGGCACTGTACTTTCTTCAGCTTGATATTGAAAGGATGAATCAAAGGCATTTCTGTGTTTCCAAAAGTGAGTTGTACAAAGAGCAATATAAGAAAATCACAGGGTGATGAAGCTGCCATATAATTTAGACACCCAAAGAAAATGCAGAGGGGTTGGGGTGGAATTACACAATCATCAAATCAGTTAGTATAATGTGAGTTTTTACCTAATGTGTTGGCAACTGATCACTTAATGCATCAATTGCCTAAAAAAAAATTTAAAACAGCCCAGTTAAACATCTACCAGAATGTTAGGGAACATGGAAATTTTTTTTTTTTTTGCAAAAATACTGACAAATTCCTATACAGAAATAATCATACAGTATTGAACTTTTACTGGAAACTTACATTCAAGTTCTTAAAATAATAATCATGCCTTATAGGCCTATATACAGTATCATACTCTTATCTTTCAGCACTAAACATCATCAAACTTCAAAAGTAGTCTCAAGTATTCTCTTACCTTCTTAAGTCTTTTACTATCAAGCAGCTCCATCCTTCGATGCAATTCCTTCTTCACATACATATGGGCAAACAAGAGCCCCGAGTTATGTTCAGACACAACTTTCTTCTCGGAGTCAGCTCTAAGCAGACCTTCCACTATCTTTCGGATAGTATTCTCTGCCTGAGAACATGATCAAAGAGTACACTGTTACAATGGAGGATCATCATTTAACAGTAAATATCTGCATTATTCACTGCAGAATGTAAGTACTTGTATTACAATCAACAAGTATTACTAACGGCCACAACTATACACTATTAGTCCTTACTACAGCTACGTTATGAATAAATTTGTGTATAAGACCAGTACAAAAATTTTGGTTATTAAAGAAAGAAGTTAAGGCCACAGTGAAATTAAGTCATTATATGAAGAAATGAAAGAAAATTATGTAATAATTCCAAGATGTATTTCTGAACACTGAATCTCTGAGACAAGTTACTGTATATTCAATGAAGGAAATGCCACAAAGTAAAGCATTCGAGCCATCAAAGTCATACTTATATAAAATTTAGGCATCTTACAGCAAAAAAAGGTAAATAAAACAAGGAAGCACACATATTCTGATCAACAAAGATGCCCCTTTCTTCATTTGCCTCTTACAAAATGCTGCATTAATTACCATTATAAAATCACTTGCACAGGTAATAACACTACAGTGCAGGAGGCTAATGTTATTGAACATTACAGCATTGGCAATTTTTTGAGATTTGCTGTATATCTGAACCCAAAAATTTAGCTAGGAAAAAAATACACAAACACACAACAGGTAGCCTAATCAAAGTTTCCAGCACAAATATTTTCCATTTTCTACATTCTGCAAAGGGTTAAAGCCTATCCTTTTTCTCCATTTGCTTTTTTATTCAGGCTTAGCCCTGATAAGGGTATCTGATTAACAGGCACTTCAACCTCCATTGTTAAAGCTGTCATGATGGATGCATTGTGGATGTTCAATCTACATCAGAAATGCCATTACATCCCTAAAGAATATAACTTAAAAAATGAATATGAATAAATCTAATTACAATCTCATATTCACAAAAAAAATTTTGATATTACTCACCATGCTGAACCTCTCAGTAGTAACATCATGACTGTTTGACGTTATATACAGCTCTTTCAGTGTATCTAGTCAATCTCCACATCAAATAAGCATACAGAGCACCCAGTAGCTCTGCTTAACCAATTCCTGTCAGAAGAGAGATGCAGGAAACATTTTATATTTCAAAACAGTAATAAATCTACAATGGTACTTATAGAGAAACAATGAAAATACAAATATTTTTGAAAGAGAGTTTAAATATAAAGCTATTATTCTTGGAAAATTCAACACATATACAACAGAATCTCTCTTAACTTTTACATCTTACATCATGAATAAATAAAAAATTTTAAATGTGATTTGCATTCTTCCTAGGTATACAAACTGGAGTGTTTTATGTAGTAGAAATCATCAGCACAAGCTAGAAACTAATATTTGAAACTTGGTAACAATACCAACTGGTGGTTAAAGGGGGGTGGGGGCTGAGTAAGGGGAATGCCCCTCACTCACCTCCTATCACCCAGTGGTTTTTTTCCCTCAACCTCAGGGACAAGTAGGGTGGTTGAGGTGGGAACTGCAAAAAAAGGCTCAGGTTTACACTTAGGAAAAATGACATTTTTATAATAAAATAAGGTTTTATATATACTAACCAAGTAATTACATAGCTATAGTTTCTACTTTAAACGGCAGCTTAAGAACTGAAAATTCGCGGTGGTGCTCTTTTGTTTTGGTGCAGGTATGTGTCCAGCCCACTTTCGGGGAAGAATAGGTACAACGTAGCTGAAGAGCTCAGTTCGTTTATGCTCTATGTCCATGAGCGGGGAGGAGGGACAGGTTCTGTTCATGTAATTACTTGGTAAGTATATATTAAATCTTATTTTATTGTAAAAATGCCATTTTTATATATGAAACATAGCTGTATCCCACATTGATAGGAGGTGGGAAGAATGGACATGTGCTACTCAAAAACATTATAAAGGAATGTACTGTATTTGAAATAGAAAATGCTTGTTGTAACCTTACCTGGGAGAGAGCAAGAGCAGGAAGATAATGACTCTTGGTCGTTGCTCATCTTGACCCGTAGGGACATGACCGGTAGTGTCAGGATTGCCCCTGCTTCAGTGGGAGCTTTGTGGTCATAAAGCGAACTAAAACAAACTGCTCTGCTCTGGCTAAAAATAAGACATCAACTAACACATGACCCTAAACTATTAACTAAAACACCACGTAAAAAAACATATATTACCCATCCATCAAAAACGGAAGATTGGAGTGGCAGTACCCAGGTACTAACCCCGCTTCCCAAAAATCCCCTCTACAAACTTAATCAAGGCTAGAGACAGAGAAATAGAGGATCACCTTACCCTCATTCCCACTGGCACGCCAGCCGCAGAGAACAGACTCCAGCGACTGTAGCCCCTTAACACAGTTTCCAACGTCATGAGATAATAGTTGAGAAGACCAAGCGACACTTCCAATAAGTCAATTGGATTATGGTAACTAGAGACAGATTAGTGCAAAGCCAAACGAAGTGGCTAATGCCTGTACTTCCTGTGTGCTTTACCTTAAAAATGGTAAATTATTCTCCTGAATTCCCATGAGACACTACAATAATGTCTCTCAAAAAGAAAGTATAGCATTCCTGAGAGAGGACGTAGCGGGTTCTGGACAGAACACCAGAGGTTGGTGAAAATCCCCTCTGATATTCTCTAGGTCTCTCGATGCAAAAATCTTAATGCTCTCACTGGGCATAATACTCTTGTTCGACGGTCCTACCAGTTCTGCAAGACTCTGATAGAAAAGAATGAGACCAAGGGTTAGACGGGTACTTGTTTTTGGCTAAGAAGTCCTAAGTTATATGAGCAAATAGTCATTCTTCTTAAAAACCAACTTGTCCAGGGCTTGCAACTTGCTGACTCTCTTTTCACTGCTAAAGCAATCAAGAAAAGTGTCTTTCTAGACAGATCCATAATGGAGGACATCTGCATAGATTCAAAAGGAGGGCCTGACAACCAATGTAGGACTGCTTCTAGGTTCCAAAACACTGGCTGCTGAGACTTCTTTTTCCTGGTGTCAAAAACTTGACCAAATCTGGAATGTCCAGGTCTGAGGAAATGCTCACACCAGCTTGATGCTGGATCTGAATATCAGAGAGATCTTAGGTAAAGTAAAATTCAGCTAGCTGGGCTACAGAACTAGAAGAAGAAATGTTACGCTCTTTACACCATCTCCTAAAAACTGCCCCACTTAGCCTCTGGTAGAGCTTTGAAGAGGTCGCTGGCCTGCATTTTTCATGCGACAGCATTCGCAACTTTCTCAAAAATCCTTTCGCTCTGGTCAAGCTTTCTCCTGACAGTTTAAAGCCTGTCAGAGCGAGAGTGGTCAAACCTTGATTTCTGTTGAAGTGAGGTTGTTTGAGATCTTTCCTCTGTGGGAGGAGCTCCGGAAAGTCCGACAGTTCCAGAAAGTCTGGGGACCACTCCTTTTGAGGCCATAAAGGAACTACTAGGATCATCGATGTGTGATAAGAAGTTTTGAATTTGTTGATTACATCTCTTACTAGACCGAACGGTGGGAAGGCATACATTTCCAGCATCTGTTGCCCAAGCCTGAGGGTCCGGCACTGGAGTGTAATACAGGGGGAGGCCATGGTTCCTGGATGTTGCAAACAAGTCTATCCATGGTGTTCACCATTTCCACAAGTGAGGGCACACCTGTGGATTCAGTGACCATTCTGTGGGTAGAACCTGTTTGCAACGACTCAGTTCATCTGCTAATACGCTTAATTTGCCCTGAACATAGCGGGTGAGAATCTGTGTATTGTTGTTAAAGCCAAAGAAAAAGAGATCCCCTGCTAACTCAAGATAGTGACAGAGAGTGAGTGTCTCCTTGGTTTCGAATATAAGCCAGAGCCGTCATGTTGTTGGAATGAACCGCAATCAATGAGTCTCGAGTTATTGCGGTAAAATGTTGAAGCGCTGGGTGAATGTGCAGTTTCCTCTCTTGAAGGGACCACTTCCCTGACACTTCCAATCGTCCTAGTGTTGCTCCCCAACCTAGGTCCGATGCGTCAGAGAACAATGAGAGGTTCAGGTTCGGATGAGATGGGGACTTCCCTAAGTGGAACCTTCCTTCTACGAGCCACCAATGAAGATCCTCTTTTATTTCCTGTGCGATGGGGAATACGAAGGAATCTGGAAGAATCTTATTGTTCCAACTGGCCTTTGGAAAGAACTGCAAAAGCCTTGCATGTTGTATCCCCAAAGGAACGAACATCTCTATGGAGGAGAGAGTCCCTAGCTGGCTCATCCAGTCATTGGCTGAGCAGGTCTGAAGACACAGAAAATGACAGACTTTTTGGGTGCATGATAGCATTCTCTTCTCTGACAGAAAACCCGAAAAGCCCGAGAGTCTATCTTCATCCCCAAATAGACTATTGTCTGAGAAGGACTAGTTGGGACTTTTCCTGGTTGGATTAAAATGCCCAACTCCTGGCCAACTGTATGGTTTTGAGAAGGTCCTCCGTAATTTCTTCTGGGGATGATGATCAGAGGAACCAGTCATCCTGATAACAAGAACGCTGATCCCAGGGAAGAAGGGCATGTATAAATATGTTGGGAAGCAGAACAGAAAAAAAAATTCAATAATGAGGCATGCTTGTAATGCTGTTATGGTTCAGGTTCCTCCTCTGTTGAAGATACAGCAGAAAGCCCTAAATCTTGCTGCTGTTCTTCTGGTTTTGAAGATGAGGGTTTCTTCAACAGTTCCAGGATGTTGTCCAAATGCTGGTGAATGGGAAGCAAAGAAGAGTCTTGGGGTGCTGAGGCACTTGCAGACTTCGTGTAATCAGCGCCAGATGAAGAGGATACGGTCTTGGGGATCTGTGACACAGAAGGCGCCGAAACAGGTTGACCTGCAGCTGTAGGGATCTCTGAATCTGAAGCCTCAGACTCGTATTCCAATGATGGAGAGCTGGGAGCCAACGGGATGTCTGGA
This sequence comes from Macrobrachium rosenbergii, assembly GCF_040412425.1. NCBI lineage: Eukaryota > Metazoa > Arthropoda > Malacostraca > Decapoda > Palaemonidae > Macrobrachium > Macrobrachium rosenbergii. The sequence continues at coordinate 12,292,265 of NC_089796.1, read as the reverse complement.
GCTACAGCGCGAACTGAATCTGCAGCAGGCTTATGAGCCACTGGGAGCTTGGATCCAATAGGAGTGGGAGATCCCAAAACACGCTTATGAGCCACTTGGCGCTTGGGAGCCACTGGGAGCTCGGTGTCCAAAGGGAGCTCTCTGTCGTCCCAATAGCTGCAAGAGGGTTTGATCCCTTATGGCACTCGCGCAGGTACCACTGATCGACGCCCACAACGTGCCTCTTCAAAGGCCCCAGAAGACTTGAAAATGTCGACCGTGTCCTTGTTCATTGAATCCGAACCTCCTCTGGAAGATAAGGTGTGATCCAATTGACAACTTTCCAGAGTTTGGTTGCTGGGAAACCTGGGGAACCTGGGAAATAGCAACAGGTTCGGCTGAGGAAGCCACCACTGCAGGCAAAACCCCATCGACACTCCCTTGGACTTATGGTTTGCCTCCTCCAAGATGCAGGAGTCTGACAGGACCCCAGTTTAGGGAGATCCATAAGATGCCTTTCTAATGGCTGTCTGTTGATAGCTGGGACCAGCAACAGGCTCAATCATGAAGCAACTACTAGGGCAAACCCCACCACCTCCCTTGACTTACTGTCACCTGCCTCCCTCCCAGTGCAGGGAGTTTGGCAGCCACTCATCTAGAGCATCAGGACAAGTAGCCACTCCCTTTCCACAACACTAACACTAGCACTTGCATTATAATCCTTATTTCCTTTGCCCAAAAGAACCCTTACAGAAGTTCCTATCTGAGTGACAGTACTTACTAAAGCATCGAATTTCTTATCCATCTGAACTTTGAGACTGGCGATGGCACTAGGTTCAGAGGGAAGGGAGCCAGTTAATGGATTTGTAGGAAGAGCAAGAGAAGTAGGAATCAGGGAACAAGAAGTCAAAGGTGTTGAAAAAGCCAGTTTTGGGGTAGAGGACACTTTTCTAAGCCTAGCTTTCTCTAAATGATTGGTCAACACTTTCCATTTACTTACGTCCCAATCTTTACATTCCTTGCAAGTCAAGTAGAGGGAAAATACTTGTCCACCGCAGTGAAAACAAACAGAATGTTTGTCGTATTTAAATGAAGTCAACCTAGTATTGGCGTTTGCTGCACACTGGTTACCGTCACACTCGTGTCTGACATAATGATCCAAACCGTCTAAAAACTGAAAAAGCCAAGCTAAACTTAACTAGTATGAAAATATAGCTCGAAGGCTACCAAATGAAAGCAAATACTTCACCAGATCCCCTGACAGAAAACCAAACCATCCGCAAGTTACCCTGAATTAACAAAACAAAGCTGCTGGAACAAATCAATATTCGGTCATCACAACAGAAATGAACTGACTCTCTTTGAGCTACGCTTGTACCTATTCTTCCTCAAAAGTGGCTGGGCACTTACCTTCACCAAAAACAAAAGAGTGCTATCAGAAATTTTTTCACCCTTAAGCTGCCGCTTAAAGTAGAAACTATAGCTATGTAATTATTTGGTAAGTTTCATATATAAAAACACAAATTAAGTTGAAAACTTGACATTTGTCCCAATGGAAATACAAACCACTGTCATTTATATAAGAGATTCACCCCTTGAGTGGGATGTCATCTCTGTTGACTGACCTGAGGATGAGCAACCCACTTGAAAATACCATGGTCCTGATTACAACTGCCAACATGGAATGCAGTGACTCCTGTAACCTCCTACTCATTATGACAGAGCATAGGATCCCACGCCTAAGTGACGGTAGGGAGCCTTACTCACGTAAGGTATGTCAGGGAAACATGTAACTCCTAATCAGGGTCTGCATGTCGGAAGGTAGCCATTCTGGCATACAGATAAATTTATTTAATTTTAATTTTAAATGAGAGTGTTTGTTTCCAGCAAGATTCTGGAAGGGAGGAGTCCAGTGGAAATGTAAAGAAGAAGATTCTGAGGATTATGAAGTTACAGTGGATTCTGGGAATAATATCATAATAGCTCTACCCTGTCCTACTTCCCTTGTTAAAAGGGAAAAGTTGAGATATGTGTCTTAGGACAGAACTCCAAGTTTCTTATTTTTTAACTTACAGCGAGATTGTTGAATGCCAAGCGCAACTTTTAAAAAAATCACAATCTGCTGCCATTGCAAACAGTTGATGGATAACTGCCAGACATTCAATCGAGAAAAAAAACTCGATTTAGCCTATTCAATAAATTACACAGGTTAATAGGGATCAGTGGGTTTTGTTTATGGACCTTTGTTTACCATCAAATTCTCAAGTTGACTGTAGTTAATGCATAGCAATAAAAGCATAAACAAAAATTACCACAAACTAGAACCTACTGGTCTCACCGTTAAGGCAACCAAAGGGAAGCATAGGGTACTCAACGGGAATATACTCAGTAGCAAGCCACAGCCCTGAGTACAGTAAGCTTTTGAACCCTGTAAAAATGTAAAACTTGTTCATGCCAAAAAAAATGCTGTTACCCAATGCATTTATGTAAATGATTGAAAAAAGGTGGTAAAGTTTTACTTTAAACTTGAAAATATCATTTTCCTATGCTTTAATGTGTGCTTCAAAAGTTTCTGATATTAGTTTCAGTCACTAAACTTTTCTATAATACCAGCACCATTCCCATGAGAGAAAAGTTCAGTGCTAGCCCTGATGGAATGAATGGTTAAGGAGACATATGATCATGGCATAAAAACTCCAATATATACCAAATAATAGTTGAGTAAAATAAGGTAAAACTGATGACTACCACTGCGACCTGGTTCCCACCATAGCAGAGTTCACCTAGCTTTGCAGCTAAGCCCTGCCCACTGCACACCAGTGATTGGCTAGCTCTCGAAGGGGGAATGACGTCACACTAGTTAACAGTCCAAATGATTACCAGTACGGATTTGACTCCGTTCAGTCATGTTGAGTTTCGTGCGCGAATCATGACACCACAGATTTGACTTCCCGGAGTTGTGAAGTATGCAACTGATATCTCCGATAAAAGATATACTGTATTAAGTTATACTATATACCATTATGAGGATTTTGGATCATTCTGTCGGCATCTTTTTTGTCATGTACAGCCTACACACAAGCATCTTGGCTTTTTTCTTTTTAAATTGGTAAGGTCTAAATAAACAATCCCACATAGACCACATTAATTGAAAATGAAGTACAGACTTATGTAGTCAAAACAATGTTAATAGGCCTATCATTGAGAGATTAGGCCTACACGTCAATTTCTTATATTCTGAGGCAATGACAGGGCATAGGCCTACACATCAAACTCTTACATTTTGAGACAAAATCTGTTGGAAATAGAGTAGCTTTTGATTAATACTGTATAGCAGTTCAAACTCCACAATATATAACATATAAAGGGAATGCATTCGATACAAGTGCACATACACATACATGCATGGATGGCCATAATAATTGTAATGCCACTTATACACAGAGAATAAAAGTAAAACTTGTGGGCATGTAGCCAATGGGACACACAGATCAATCATAGGACTGTCTCAGCCTTACACACAGCTATCAAACTGCTCTCAGTTAACTATATTAAAAATATATTCACAAAAGGGATAACAAATTATATTACTGTGATTAGTAAACATACGGCTGCTGTACCATTTCTATGAAAATGAAGGCTATGGTAGGCAGGCATGAAGTAAAAATACTCTTCTTAATGAAATGAAAATAAATAAATGATAGCTGAAAAAGCTATGTATGAGAGGATTCAAACCAGTTCAAGTAGTAGCCCATGATTCATTTGCTTTGGGGCATTCTTGTAGATTACCCTGTAAGACAAAAAGGAAGAGTACATAAGAGTTTCTCTTTCTTCTCCTGTTGTTTGGAGAATATTCTAGCATAAACTATTTTCATAATTCTTGATTACTTTTAATTAAAACAAATTACTAAATTTCAATTAAGAGTAGGCAGATAATTTTTTACACCAGTAATTTATGAACAGGTCTATGTTTATTCTGTAATGTTAGGATACCATATGAAAATGTTTTGAAGACACTACAAGCACCATAACAGCAGCAATGAAAACCAGAATAACCATAACAAGAACTGCAATAAAATGGCTGAATACAAGAGACCTATAACCCAAACGTCATAAAGACATAGGACATTATAGGTCTATGTCATATTTTATGGTTCTTCTATTTTGAAAGGAGATAATGTCCTTAAGATAATTCTCAGCAAATTATATCAAGTATGACTAATATAGCCTATCATACTGTAACTTTAAGTAAAACATAAGCATATTCTGGTTTTGTAGAGTGCAGTCACTGCTTGTCATCCCTCCGAGTGTGCAGCCTAAACGACTGCAATGAAATCGATTTTTAAAATGTAGTAAAATTTTCTGAAATCAATATGAAACACCAGTCTGCATAGCTCTGAGAAAATCTTTAGTGTTAAATTTAGAATGGTGAACATGACTGACAACATCAGACGGTAATTATCATTGCCCAGTGATTCAAGCGCACCGATTCGAACGCAGATATTCCCTGTATCACCTACGTATTCAGGTGAACCTCATTTATGAAACAACATTGCAGCATTGCGGAACACTCTTCACCTCATTCATATTTTCCTGTTTTTTTTTACCACTTTTAGGGAGATGTGTATTATGATTTTATTGCAGATGATAAAATAACATATCCTTTTGATAATCAACAGAATGTATTTTAGTTCGGTAAAACCACTGAAAAATAAATGAAGATGAAAAGAACCAGAGATTAACCCACTTTTCGAAACCATTGCCAACCAGTCAGCTTCGAGGAATGGTCGGGACATAATCAGTGCGCGGGGCTTTGCTGCGAAGCACAGCGGACTTCGCTGTAGTTGGCGACCATTATATTTACTGCCTCTTCCTTATGCTGCTTTTGTTTATGTGTATGTCTTTAGTTTGTAGTAATGATATTTGCAGTCGTTTGTTTATGTTTTTTCGTTGATCCCCAAGGGGCTGGCACTAAACATGGCAACCATTTTACACATATAATGGTAGTTACTGAACCATAGGGGTGCGGTACTAGTCTTCAGTTTTACCTAAAATACAGTAATACTAAACAAGATCAGGCTAGCAGCTACAATCATTAATCTGCAGTGTCACAACTTAGCCTAGGGTAAGCTATATCCTTGGCATAAGTCTGGCTTATTGCAAACAGTTTAACCTAGACTGACCACCTGATGATTAACATACAAGAATCAGTGACTTATGTAATACTTAACTTAACCTTACAACATAGAATAATAGCCTGCCGTAGTTTAAGCTACTGTTGCATCAAGGATAGGATTAGCCTGAGCTACTGTTAACAGCCTAACAAACCACTAAATGGTAAGTTAATCATTAAATTGGATGAAATTAAAGAATATTCACCAAATACCCAATCTTGACATGAACTACCCTCAGTTAGGGGCTATGCCAGTGTTAAGAAGACACTCACCTTGATTCAGCCTGTAGCTTAAGCCACCTTTATTAAATATATTATAATCCACGAGCAAGAACACGAAAACTGTATGCATAAGCTGCCGAACACCATAAATGTCAGTTTGCCGCCGAAAATATCGTGGTATGCAAATAAGAGGTTCGACACTTGTCAACAACACCGAATTCAATGTTCACCTTTGTGGGCTTAACCACACCCACGGTCACTCAACGCACTCAAATCAAAACAACTCAAAACGCTCGTCTGGATGCATAATCAAATGTTTTTAAATTAGGTTATAACAATACTACAATCCGTGCATTACACATGCACTGACAGATGCAAAACTGATGCATGACAGTGAAGAAATAAGCGAAAGAGACATTCGCCTACTCTACTTTTGGCATTATGCTTGATAAGCAATAATCGTCGCAGTCTAAAATAAATTGTTTTCCTCTTCTGCAACTTGTGGATATCTGGTCTCACTCGGAAATTAGGAACATATTATTTCACATACATCACATGTTAAACGGAAGCACAGTTCGCGTTTCATCATGCATTATTTCACATGTGCAATAAACTTGCAGTGTCGAATAACATGGCAATTAGCGCACAACGACGCACGTTTTCTTTGATGGTGACGTCAAGCAAGCTGTTGAATCATGTGCTCAACACATCTAGAATTACGACAGTTCCAACTCCAGTATTATGGATAATTTTTATTAACGATACTAAAGTCAGAGCGTTATACCACAAACACAATCACACAACCATTAATGACAATATCCATCCTTTTCAGATGTTGCAGTTATTCTCTCAACTGCAAGTTTCAACCTATTTGCCATTTTCTCCACAATAAAATAATGATCGAGATAATTACAAATTCAGGTTCTGATTTTGTGAAAATTGTCTTCATATCGCAGACTTCTGACCCTTAATGTAAGTTGGAAGTGACAAATACCAGCTGAACCCGTATTACGTGCACATTCTTACGGAACATACCGCAAGGGTCATCAGTATTCAAAAGCATGCAAGATTTCACAAAAGCGCATGTCCTTGTATAATAATAACGTAGGACTAACAAAACTAAATGTTACAAAGATGATTTCGTTTTCGTCAGAATTCACTTGGAGTTGAACGTCACTAACTGTTGAAGATAAAATGCGTGAGAACACAATTTAGACACGATGACCTTGCAAAGTATGAGTTTGCAATTTGTTGGCTGACGCGCCATATTTAGTCAGAAATCAAACTAAAAGCATATTATTTTTGTCTGGGCTGCGCCTAAAAGGAGGAGGGTCTGGTTATTTTAACTTCTGAAACATCAGGAACATGCCCTGCCTGCCAGTCTTTCAAAATAGGCCGTTGGACGGCTTAGCAATGGACTGGCCCAGTGATGTACAAAGTTTGAAAAATTTGGTGGTACGTTCTATTTTGATAGGCTTGGCAATGGATTATCATAGATTTAAGAGGTTTGAAAACTCAGTGGTATGTTTATTTACATAGCTTGGCAGGGGCCTATAGCAGATTTAAAATTTTGGAAAATACTACATTTTGATAGGACTGGCAGGGGATTATTGGAGATGGCAGAAGTTTAAAAGCCTGGAAATCTGAACAGCTTGTCCTATTCCGATAGGCTTGACAAGAAATTATTGCCGGGATTTTAAAATAAAAACAACTGAAAACTCAATAGTTTTATATATTCTGTTAGGCATAGCAGGGAATAACCACAATGATTTAAAAGAATGGGAAACTCAATAGTTTATTCTATTTTCCCAGGCCTGGAAGGGGATCACTGCAGTTTTAACAGTTTGGAAAACTTTGTAGTACGTTCTATTTTGATAGGCATGACTTGTGGTTACGGAAGATTTACAAGCTCGGGAACTGTCACAGCGATTAAATAAAATAATACCCTCTCTCTCTCTCTGCGTTTGCGCGCGCGCGCGCGTGTGGGTGTTAGCCTTCCCTGGTGTTTGTCACAAGCGCTGGGAGACTTACTCGTAATGAAAGCAAATGTTTAAATAATATACGGAAATAAATAATTTTCGACAACGTATGACAGATGTTGGAAAGGGCACTGATGATATTTTATCAATGAAACTTATACCAGCAAGGGCTCTTGCTTCTTAAATAATTGTCGTTAGAGTCATCACTAGATAAAGTAGATCGTTTTGCACTTGCCTCCTATTACGCTGTGTCATTTTATTTTAAACGTAAACATGGCGACACATCAAAATAAATGTAGAATTTAGAAATAGGACACGTTTTCATATTGTTTCTTCTTCCCAAAAAATATTTTGTCGTACTAACTAAAATCCGTACCAAACCACAAGAGCCTAGTGGAAGCGCAATGGGTCACATAAGGCAAGAAAGTCAACAAAGGGGTAAAAATAGGTCTGAATTCACAATAACAGATAGAATAAACAAACTCCAAAACACCGTTTAAAACTGTCACGTAAATAAAGGCGGTCCGGAATCACTGGCTCTTTTTTTTTCTACGTGGACAGAAGTGGCCCTCCACAAAAGTGAAACAGGATGGAAAAGAAATCAGAACCGAGAGAGAGAGAGAGAGAGAGAGAGAGAGAGAGAGAGAGAGAGAGAGAGAGAGAGAGAGAGAGAGAGAGCTCCAGTTCCTGCTCTTGTGGACAAGAAGTGCAGTTGAGGGGAAGGTCCAAAAAGGTTGGCGCTTCCGGGACGTATGTAAAGTGACCCTCTGCACGATAGCAAAGTTCCCTCTTCTGGTTGTTGCTCTTTTGAATTTGACTGGGTCCCCTTCCCTCTTCCTCCCCCTCCTCCTCATCTTTCCCTTACCTCTCCTCCTCCCCCTCATCTTTCCCTTACCTCCTCCTCCTCTTCCTCTTTATCTTCCTACTTGTATTCGTCTGCTTCCTCCTTTTTCTTTGTACTCCGAATGCCTCCCTTATCGAGATCTCCATCGGAGGCCAGAGATTTATGCGTCTCGATATTCCATGCTGCCTCTCTCTTCCTCTTCTCTTGGTTTTCTTTCTTCGTCCCTGTATTTATCTTTATTCCTTTAGTGTTCCTACCTTCCAACCTAACTTTGATTTTCATTATGCCTTCGTGTATGCATTTTAGACAACTGTTCTCTCATGTCTGTCATGATAACAAGATTATAGTTGTGATAGGGGTCTAGGCAATTTCGATTTGGTGCAGACCTCGCAGGATTTCTCATGTAGGCGACACTGCAGCCAAGGGGGCCCATGGTATTGACCTATTCAACTACTTATTCCGAGGTTCTTTCCATTTACATGACAGATATTAGTGCCTGTACCGGTGTTTACACGCTATTTTTTATTTATTACAGAACCCCGCAAAAGAACGCATAGGCCTATTATTATTTTTCCATACAGTCCACACACACACACACCACGCACACATCATGCTGTCAGTCATACTAGCAAGAAAAACTTTAGAAAATGACAAACTCAAGAAAACATCACGATGACTAGTGTCTTTATACGCTAAGAAAAAGTAATCATTTTTATTTTCCGTGTTATTGTTACGTGCAAACTACGTCTGTGGTCATTACTGTCGTAAAGACACCACAAGATATTCCATAATATTTGAATGTTGCTGAATTAGAGAAAAAGGAAATGTAGTGTGTATCCATATAAGTATTTTTCTGTGCGTAACAACGGTAACAACCTAAGTATATAACGTCTATTGAGTAAAGATTTACCGTCTGGGTCCTTTCTTATATTACCTAGGACCCACTCTGACTGGGTCCTGAAATTACCGTCTTTTTAAAAGCATGGGCATACTCGTCATCAATAATCGCGGGTATAGGTTAAATTTACACGTTTTTTTGTCGTTGTAAAAAGTCATTGTAATAACCTATTTAATGCATCATTAATTACTGCGCTTTTGTACAGGCCTCAGTGTGAAGGTCTCTCGTTTGGAAATGGGATAAAAACGAGCATTCGAGTCCTTTGACACAATGAAGTTGCATGCACACCATAAGAGCATTGCCTGATGGAGCCATTCACTCATTCATTTGTGATTTTTTTTTTTACTGAATCAACATCATTTTTTGAGATTTAGACATTCTGATGGTGAGTTTTATATATTCTGACGTGGATTATAGCGGCAGTTTAGCCAATATAGTCTTGTTAAAGGCTTGTAAGATAAATTTGTGAGATCTGCCTTTGGTCAGAAAATCTATGGTGCGTGAAGCAAGAAATTATTATAGTTTTTCTTTAATAACTTCTTTAAACTTAGAATTCTCTCTTTCTCTCTCTCTCCATCCAGGTAAATTCTAAGTTCAACGATTCACTGAATGCTTAAATCTTTATTCAAACCAGGAATTATATCTGCGTGTTTGTGTGTGTGCAAAACTTATGTTCAGAGATTCGTTGAATTCTTAAAAATCTTTACTTAAATCCACACTTAACTTCTCTCTCTCTCTCTCTTTCTCCTAAGCTTTATGTATCGGAGGTTTTTTATCAACCCCTGTCTCCGCCCATTAAATCATAATTACCTTTGATTTTTTTTTTTTTTTTTTGTCCAACATTTAACGTCCTTGCCTTTCGACTTATAATAAAAGGTAGCTATTCAATCGACTACTCTCGCCATGCAACTTCCTCCCGTCGATTACTATCGCCTTGTGGGTCACCGCTCTCTCCAGAATTAATTTCGGGAACGCGCGCGGACTAAATGAGCCGAATTAATGAGGCGACTTGCAAATCAAACGAGAGAATCTTCCCATTTCTATTCATTCGCTCACTCAGCCTTTTGGATGCCCGGGTCTCTCTGTGACCCAGTGCCGCTAGCATCAGCATCCTAAAATTTACTGCAAAGTTTTAGAGCGTTGATTGTTTCATGGGGTTGTTTTTGATGTTTTTTTTTTTTAAATATGATTAAAATGTAAATGAAGAGATGGCACATTACCTACACTGTTCATCACCTACAGATCCTACTGTATTCTGTCTTACTTTAAAAAAAAATATAAATGTATATATGTATATATATGTGTATGTATATATATTAACTTTAATTACATACACAATTGTCTTGTGCAATAATAAAATTACTAACAG
>NC_089796.1:12266801-12276801 GCF_040412425.1 Macrobrachium rosenbergii | reverse complement strand
GATCAAAACTGGCCAGTGTTCATATTTTGGCAAAGAGAAATATATAAACTCTTGGCTAAAACATGAACATCGGCCAGTTGTTGATCAGTGTTAACGTGGAAGAGAAAAACGTCCTAAGAAAAATTGAGAAGACTCAATATATAAGATTAATTCGCACGATGCAGCAATCCTTTTCAACAGGACATGCCACGAGAGGGGCTGACTCTCTAATAATAATACAATACACACACACACACACACACACACAATACGGTGAAATGACAGTGGTGTAGATGTGATATGTTTCTAGAAAAATACATTTACATCTACACCACTGTGATTTCTTCACCATCATGCTGTTATGAAATTTGTATGAATAATAATAATAATACCAATAATAATAATAATACATAATAATAATAACAACATTACTACTACTACTATTAATACTACTACTACTACTACTAATACAATACTGAATAATAATAACATTAATAATAATAACACATAATAGCATTACTACTACTACTACTACTACTACTACTACTACTAACTAATAATAACAATAATAATAATAACAATAATAATAATTAATAATAAACCTGATACTCCCAGACCATCCAGCTTTATGCCAAATAACAGGACCAAAGCTTTCCTAAACATTAGGGCATTAGGGATCACCGTAGATTAGGTACCAGAATAAAGAAAGAAAAAAAAAAAACCCTTGACCACCTCTTTATCCATTCTGACCCATTACGGAATAGTTATGGGCACATTTAGCCCGACGTGAAGTAAATAAATTCCCGAGGACTCTTGTGGACAGAGGCGGATAAATCCTGAGAGAGAACTCTCCATCGGCGCAGCATCCGGATCTGACTAAAGTTCATCACAAGTGATGCGAGTTCACTGATGTTCTCTCCGCCGCCATCTTGTTCTTTTAATGTCGAGGATATATATTATTTCCGGCGTCAAGTTTACGGGTTTCACCGTGTACTCCCAGAGTCTTTTTTTTTTTTTTTTAACTCTTCTCTCTCTTCTCCTCTTCTCTGTAGTCCCACTGTCCTCTGCTTCGGTTTCGATTTTTTTTTTTGTGCACCTGTTTTCGGTTCTTCTTGTAACTTAGTCTCATACGTTACGTTCTTAATTCCCCTCCCGCCTCCTCGTTATTTTGCTTCTCGTGCCTATTCTATTATTCTCCTTTCTACATTATATACGATATATATATTTCCTCGAGTTGGGACGAGACGTTCCATATCTCAGCTGCCAATCTGTTGGCCGAAGTTGAATTTCCGACCGGCCAATGAAAAATGAGAGGAATTTATTTCTGGTGACAGAAATTCATTTTTCGTTATAATAAATTAACCCGTTGCAAAAAAATCAACTGGTTCTTAGCCACGTAAATAAATCTATTTTCGGCCAGCTCCTCTAGAGAGCCTTAATCAGCTCAGTGGTCTTTTAAAACTAAGGGGCTGGCCTTAACTTATATACGACTTTAAGCCATACATGGCCGGAAGAGCCAATGCGATAGAACGGGACCTACATTTAATTTCCTTCGAAACTCTTTTGTGCTGGAGAAGAGAATTTCATTCAAGTCGTCGCACTAATTTTCCTTCATGGCTAATACCTTTCGCTTATCATAAATATACGAACCCCTCCAAAGTGACATGTCCGCAAAAATATTTTCGACCACGATCTGAAGGCAGATCTAATCGAAAATGTAATGAATTTCCTTGCAAAGGAGTGAATACTTTGCAGTGCTGTAACATTTTTATCATCTCGCTGTATTTTCACACATTTAAGTTCGTCATTTTTTCATCTGATATGCTTTGTTTTCGTTAATTTCTCTAAGGAAAATGTAACGAATTTCTATGTCAATATGTTCCTCATTGGACTGGTTGGTGTCGTTCTCGGCTAGCACTCTGCTGGGCCCGCGTTCGATTCTCCGACCGCCCAATGAAGAATTATTAGATATTTATTTCTGGGTGATAGAAATTCATTTCTCGCCATAACGTGTTCGATTCCACAATAAGCTGTAGGGTCCCGTTGCTAGGTAACCAATTGGTTCTAGCCACGCAAAATAAATTCATCCGGCCACCCTAGAGAGCTGTTAATCAGCTCAGCGGCCTGGTTAAACTAAGGTAAACTTAACTTTTCTATGTCAATAAATTATCTTGTGCTTTGGGTATTGGACGGTTTGGTGGGTTTGCTCAACTCTAGGGATGTTTTAACCCAGGTTTCGTTATGTTCGTTTCACCTTCTCTGGTCCACTCTGAAGCCCCGTGGAAACATTGTTCTGTTTTCATTCTCCTTTTGCTTCCACTACTAAACCCTTCATGGACCTTCCCTTTACAACCTCCCCCCAGCCCCACCAACAAACCCTTCCCTCCAACAAGGACAGGCCCCTGCTCCCCCTTCCGCCCTACCCCGTTCCTTTATTCTCTTTTCAGAAACAAAAAAGTCCTCCGTCGCAAGACTTATTTCCTCCCGCCACCCCACTCCACACACACATCCTCCCTCCCTTCTCCCTCCTGCCAAAAAGGCACTCTGCCCCACAAAAGGGGAAGTCGATGATAAAAATGAAATAAAAGGATCGTAAAAAGCTAACTGATTGGGGACAGTTGGGTCCTATCGCTAACTAAATTAAGTTTAAGGACAATATCCGCTCTTGTTTAGGTCTCAGCCAACAGTTAGCGAGGTCAAACTTCATAAAACGGTGATTATTTGGTAACTGGCACCCGTTATGTTCTGTAACCGAATAAAAATGACGAAAAACTTTTCTTTTATTGTCGCCCGGCCCCGAGGAAATCATCTTCCTCCCCTCCTCCTCCTCCTCCTCCTGCAAGAAGACGAAGTGTTCTCTCTCTCTCTCTGTCTCTCTCTCTCTCTCTCTCTCTCCCCTGTGTTGCTTGATATCAAGAAAAATCTCAATATGATTGCATTAAGGTCATGGGACCGGCCCCACCCCATCACCTCTCTCTCTCTTCTGTGTTGCTTGATATCAAGAATAACTCCAATATGATTGTATAAAGTCATAGGACTGGCCTCACCCCATCATCCCACCCCCCCCCGTCTCTCTCTCTCTCTCTCTGTTTTTCTATTTTCTATATTACCTGATAATCAGGAAAATTTCAATAATTGCCTCTCTCTCTCTCTCTTTCTCTCTTACTTCTCTCTCTGACGTTTCTTGTTACATTACTCTGATAATCCCTCTCTTTCAATGACTACATCTCTCTCCTCTCTCTCTCTCTCTCTCCTCCCATGTCGCTCGATTATCAAAAAATTCCAATATGATTTTAATTAGTCATATGGTGGCCCGCTGACCTACCTTACAATCTTTCCAGGAATTTAGATACCTGTTTAGATATCAAGTATTTACATTACTTCTAACTTTTTATTATATAATTGTTCAAAAACCAAACCCATAACATATTATTGTAACCTAATCATTACCAAATGGAACCATCCTCCGTTTCAACTTCTTTATAGATATCTGATGCATTCCTAATACACTTATTCGCACACCGTTTGGCACTAAACCTTGATTATCAGTTACTTTTAGTCAAATGTCTCCTGGATTCAGACTTAGGTTTCTTTTGATAAAATGCTGGTGTAGAGAATTACTTCAGTTGTTTTTGTGTTGTTGTAACGAATAAGTTTGTTTTTTTCTTATTAGTTGCTTTTGCTTGCTGTCTATGGTGTATGCCAAAAATGACCAAGGATGTCCTTATCAGAATTTTTTTCTGGATTTTAGAGTGAGCAAATTTCTATTTATAGTAGGCCTAGCTATATATATATATATATATTATATATATATATATGATATATATATATATATATATATATATATGTCGTGTGTGTATATAAACTTGTTCGCTGCAGGAAAAAATATAACTTCCTAGGCTTTCAAGGAATTTATTATTTCACTGCCTATTACTGCAGGAAAAATATAAATTCTTAGCTAAAGTGGAGTGAATCATTCTGCCTACTAGCGTATATACGAGAGGAGAGAGAGAGAGTGAGAGAAAGAGAGAGAGAGAGAGAGAGAGGAGAGAGAGGAGAGAGATTGTATAGGCTCTTGGTTTCATCTCATTAACGATGCGCCTAGGGTGTAAAGAGGAAAACCACAATAACAAAACCTCCGGACCAAATCTAATTCTGCTTCCTGATCTGATTAAGTCACCGGGCGAAATCCCATCGCTCATTAACATGGCCAAAAGGGAGGAGATAACGGGACTGCATCATTTCCTCCTCCGTCTTACGTTCCCATTCAGTCGTCTAAACTCTTCGCAAAGGAAGCAGGAGAGGTAATCTTAAAATAACAGAGGTGTATGAGAGGTTCCAAATACGGATAAATAGGGAGAGCTGAGTGTAAAGGTTCCTCTGTCTTGCGTTCCCATTCAGTCGTCTAAACTCTTCGCAAAGGAAGAAGGACAGGGATTCTTAAAAAACTGAGGTTTATGAGAGGTTCCAAATACCGATAAATAGGGAGAGCTGAATGTAAAGGTTCCTCTGTCTTGCGTTCCCATTCAGTCGTCTAAACTCTTCGCAAAGGAAGAAGGACAGGGATTCGTAAAAAACTGAGGTTTATGAGAGGTTCCAAATATTCCAAATACGGATAAATAGGGAGAGCTGATTGTAAAGGTTATCGTTTTCTAACCTTGTGAAGTACCGAGGGTTTCTTAATAGTCTGGGAATTGTAAAACAGCCAATGTTTTTGAGAGGTTCTGAATACGTTTACACAGGGAGAGCAGGTTGTAAAGGTTAACGTTTTTATCTTGTGAAGTATCAAAGGTTTACTTAATAGTCTAGTACAAATATTAAATGACAGGAATAGATCAAAAGGGGAAGATATAAAACATTTGTGCTGTTAAGAAATAACCGAAAACTTAGAACATTTCTTACGTTATTGCCGAGCATATGGTAACATCATGAATAGATACAGAATCGTACAGCAGCCATATTTAGAGGATGAAAAGGAAGAAATTAAAAATAGGAAGGAATTTATTAAAAATATCTGGTACTATAGCGACAATAAATTTAAACAAATACAAGGGAAAGGAGAAAATGAAACAAGAGGGAGCTGTTCAAAGGCAAGTCCACTACTACTACTACTACTACTACTACTACTACTACTACTACTACTACTACTACTACAAGCGGTTACGGGTCATGCTGTGAAGCCTGAATTCCAAGACATTAAGAGTGGAAGACTGACTTTTAAAGTAATTTCAAGGTGAAAGCGAACACAGAAATGTGCTGTTTAACGACAGCGTTATGACTGATAGACTAAATAGAGCGAAGGCCATGGCAATTCTCGTATTACTTAGTGGCAATAGTAAATATAAAACACCACTCAATTTTCTGGTTTACAGGCCTCACCGTAATCCACTGCCGCTTACACCTGCCTCCTCCTTCTCCTCCTATGGTCCGTTGCAAGTTTCAGTAGTGCTTCAAAACTGAACAAAGCAGTCAGGCTGAACACAAGGCATACGACCCTGCCTCGTAAAATAGTTATGAAATATGTAGAATTTATAATTCACGACGTCAGGACCCTCATCAAACCTGTAAGTAAAATCATTTCACAGGATATGCTTTTTAAAGAATACTTTAAAATGAGCCTTGAGATTCTCGTAGACTTCACGCTCCAATACTCCGGGAAACGAAACTGCCCTCCTGTGATTTTTTTCTTCAGATTCTAGTAATGAATTGATAAAGCGTGCTTTGGTGGTAACCTAATCTGCACTTGCCAGAATTGAACTAAATACGCTAAATATGTAAATGGAAAGATGAAAAACAACAAGAAATACTGTCATAAAATATGTGACAAAATAGCAAAAGCAAACTGAAAAAATCAGCCATCACTGTTACTGCTTCATAGCAAGATAAAAGGAGAACAAAGGAAACAAGAAAATTGCTCGCCATTGCAGAGACGTAAAATGCGTCTTTGAACAAAGACTTCACCACGACCTCGTCTTCTGACATTTTCTTGCATCTTGCAACCAAGACTTTACTCTAAGTAGCCCCCGTAGAGGGGTAGCGCCGTCAGTGCACCTCACGCAGTGCACAGTAGGCATTACTTAAGGAATATAGAGTTTAGGCCAAAGGCCAAGCGCTGGGACCTATAAGGTCATTCAGCGCTGGAAGAGAAATTGACAGTAAAAGGTTTGAAAGGTGTAAAAGGTTTGAAAGGTGTAACAGGAGGAAAACCTCGCAGTTGCACTATAGTTTGAGAGTATTAAGCTTAAATTACTCTCACCAAGATTCCTAACACATTTTCAGCCAGACTTGCCAGTAAAGTTAATTTGCGATGCCTCATCAGTAGGTATTGGCGCGGTGTTAGCCCATGTCGGCCAACCTCACAGTGGCGACGAGGATGGGATAGCATGAGTTATGCTAACTGAATACATCAAATCATTAATAGCGTATGATAAGACAGTATCGCTAATGAAGATATTTCTCCTTCGGCAGGTGTTAAGGCTAGGCTAGACTAGCCCATGTCGGCCAACCTCACAGTGGCGAAGGTTCAAGGTATTGTTCACATAAGACACATTGACCAGCTGCAAACCGGTATCCAAAACTCAGATGCAGATTCACAGCAGTCTGCAGTTGAGAATGCCGAGAGTGAGAACAAGTTAGATTTAATGGTCCCCTCCTTTCAGGCTGAACAAAATAACATGAAATACTTGTTAAGAGAGGGTGATAGCAAGGTGGAAGAAAGATAGTAGGAATGGAGGTGCATTACTTAGGGTTCTTTGCAGCGCCCCTTCGGCCCCTAGCTGCAACCCTTTTCATTCCTTTTACTGTACCGCCATTCATTTTCTCTTACTTCCATCTTGCTATCCACCCTCTCCTAACAATTGTTTCACAGTGCAACTGCGAGATTTACCTCCTGTTACACCTTTTAAACCTTTCTACTCTCAGTTTCCCTTTTAGCGCTGAATGACCTTATAGGTCCAGCGCTTGGCATTTGGCTTAAATTCTATAGTCCTATGCTTCCTTACTCTAAGTAGCAACACTGATGATAAAACTTGAAGCCGCATTTGCGCTTGTTTATGATGTGTGAGACTTGTATTCAACCTGTTTGTGATCTGTGTGTATGATAAATTGCTGACATGTGTTTATGACATGTTTTACACTGGTGTGGACGCACCCTCAGTCTCGTCTGCGATAATGGCTATTTGGCGCCGAGTTTGGCGGCAAGATGCAAAAAGTTGTCAGAAAAATTGCTTTGGCTGACTAACTGACTATTGTTTCCTTGGGCCAGATTGCCAGTCACACTAAACTTAAAAGATCTGTTGTCAGTTCATCATGAGTGCTGTCTGGTTTGACTTCCTGCCCTGGGAGGGTAGTTTCTATAGACCTTGGGGGATGACTAACTGAATAATTTATGCAAAATGGCGTTGCAACAAGTACGATAACCAACGTGTGGGCCTCAAGGAAAAGCCTGTGAGTTCCTGGATAACTGGACATTATATTCTTTAAATGCGTCATGAAATTATAATGATCATTTCAGTGCTAATATTATTGTTTATATAGTTATGGCTTCCCCTATTTTTCATCGGTCGGAACTTGACTGACTGACTGATTTTGTGGATAAAACTTGCGGAGCAACTGTCACGATCATGGTAGGGAATATAAGTAATCTGCCCGTCTCGTTGTCCTCCATACATAGATTATTATTATATTATTATTATTATTATTATTATTATTATTATTATTATTATTCAGAAGAAGAAACCTATTCATATAGAGCAAGTCCACAGGTGCCACTGACTTGAAAAATTAAGCTTCAAAAGAATATGGTGTTCAATAGGGTGGAAGTAAGAGTGTGGGGAAATACAGAAGAAGATCCTACTCAAAAAAAAAAAAATCAATAACAAAATATATAAAAATGTAAAAATGCAAGGAGAATAGTATTAGGGTAGTAATGCATCGCGCCTTCGCTTGAACTTCTGAAGTTCCATCTGCACGACATCCTCAGAAGGGGGGCTGTTCCACAGTCCAACGGTGTGAGGAATAAAGGACCTCTGGAACTGAGAAGTTCGACAGCGAGGCACATTTATTGCATATTGGTATTCTTTTGTTATTGTATTTCTAAGCCAGTATACCTAGTAAGGAAGAAACTGCTTATAAAAATCGTGTAGTCTGATACTTCTTTGCCATTTATATAGTACAAGTTCACCAAAAGCCATTTTCTGTCTTTCTGTGGGTAACCCTACACTATGAATATTATTGGGCAATGTTCTGGCACTGTTGAACATCGAAGGGGAAAGGTTGACACAACACAAGAAGTTTAAGATGACTCAATAATATTTGTCTTGTCTGATAACACAACTCTTTTTTTTAACCTTAAAAATGAAATATAGGCAATATACAAAGCAGATTTGTTACTTCTGTGAAGTCTGTGGGAAAACTTGATATTAAGTGCAATATTGAACTCGCTTACGTCAATATATTGATTCGGTCAGCATTGAATTGAACTGAATATAAAATCTGGGCCAAAGGCCAAGCACTGGGACCAATGAGGTCATACAGGGCTGAAACGGAAACTGACAGTAAAAGTTTGAAAGGTGTAACAGGAGGAAAACCTCGCAGTTGTACTATGAATCAACGAAAAGGGGTTGCAGCTAGCGGCCGAAGGCACGCTGCAAAGAACCTTAAGTAATGACTACAGTGCACCGCATGAGATGCACTGAAGGCACTACCCCGCTAGGGGATCGATCAGTAATGAGACGATCTTTTTGACGTCATTCAATGTATCGTGCAGGCTCGCTCTTGGCCACGTTAGTCGCATCTCTCTTG
The DNA here is from genome assembly GCF_040412425.1 of Macrobrachium rosenbergii. Lineage (NCBI taxonomy): Eukaryota > Metazoa > Arthropoda > Malacostraca > Decapoda > Palaemonidae > Macrobrachium > Macrobrachium rosenbergii. Next base: position 12,268,020 of record NC_089796.1, on the reverse strand, counting down.
TAACCCATAAAAAACATTTGTAAAGAACGTGTTGTACTTAACCATTTATGGTACAACACTAAGTGATCATAATCTCCCCCCTCCACTCTCTCTCTCTCTCTCTCTCTCTCTCTCTCTCTCTCTCTGTCTCTCTCTCCACACACATACGCACACCTTCTTCCTCGTAAGTCTATTACAACAATAATGAGGAGTCGAACTTTAATCCCCAAATGATCGGCTTCACTCTAATGTTATTTTGAATTAGGAGACGGTTGGATTCACCACCGCCCTTCCCTCTCTCCGCTCCCTTGTCATCTAGTTTTTTAATAATGCTCGAAAATTTACCTTTTTTTATAGATAAGGAACTTAAGAGAGGATGTATTATTTTGCCAGTTTCTAAAACTTTCTCTCTCTCTCTCTCTGTTAATGGTTTACAGAAGGATTTGAGTGATTTTTTAAAATTGTCCTTTTCGATAAAACAAAGATGTCAATTGAAGAGAATAAAATTCTTAATTTCCACACTCTCTCTCTCTCTTTCTCTCTCTCTCTCTCTATCTATCTATCTATCTATATATATCTATCTATATATATATATATATATATATATATATATATATATATATATATCCTATATATATGTCAGACTAGTGTAATATACAGTGTTTGCATGTATACAAAACGGATAAAGTACAACTACTCAGATACGCCTTTCGCGTAAGAGCATCCGCGTTTACATTCCCCATAAATGACCGCACTTCTCCTAGCCTTCCAGGCGCAATTCCAGCAGACCTGGAAAATAAAGAGCCATTCCATCGCATCGGAAAACAGAGACATAAAGACGCTGGGGGCAGAGATTACGAAGGACACTTGGGCCGTGTCCCATAGGCCTACTTAGTCCGAGATTCTCTCCCGTAATGATTTTATTTACCTCCAAAACGGAGAGTGACGCCACTTGCCCTCCATAAAGTCATCTCCACTAACAAGGACATAGGCCTATCACCCCAAGGCCTGCTTCTGGTAGTTCGCGCTGTCGATAAAAGTGATGTCGATGGTGATGGCCTGTGGAGAGAGAGAGAGAGAGAGAGAGAGAGAGAGAGAGAGAGAGAGAGAGAGAGAGAGAGAGGAGAGAGAGAGAGAGGTGTAAAAGAATAGGAGGGGGAGGGGAAAATGAATGTGAATGGAAACAGCAGGATCGAGCGTTTTATTGGCAGATAAAGATGTAAAGAGAGAGAGAGAGAGA
>NC_089796.1:12236801-12264301 GCF_040412425.1 Macrobrachium rosenbergii | reverse complement strand
ATTTGACTCCCAGGGCTGACTGAACATGGCGAAATTAAAACCCGGCGAAACAGTGTAGGTGACTCACTGTTTCGCCGTGTTTAGTACTACCCTAAGGATCAAATGTCCTAATTACATTACGCGTGACTGAAATTTCAGTCATTACGCGTAACGACCGATTACACATGTTGACTGTAACATATATATATATATATATATATATATATATATATATATATATATATATATATATATATATATATTCTCGAAGCTTGTCATATAGTATAAGCTTGTTCCTATTGTTCTCATGAATGTGAACATTTTTAATAATAATAATAATAATAATAATAATATATAATAATAATAATAATAACACAAGAGCCGCAGAAGAAGAGAAGCCTGAAAACCGAGGGAAGACTGGTAATGGACTCTTGTGTGCGCATGCGTCAACAGTGTTACCAACATGAAGAACACGAGGACAACAGTAACTATTACCTGGTCTTGCTTATTCATGAAAATGAGGTTTCCCGTTTCTTTTGTTTGTGTGTCTTGTTAACGGAGAGATTTTGATCTTCAATTACTTATTAAGTTTATTTACTTATTACTTATTCTTATATCAGAGAACTTATGTATGTAAACTTGCAAGAGAAGAAATAATGAATTTATGATTTAGTAACCCGTTACAGGGAAAGCAATTATTAGTATTTATTATTACTATTATTATTAATTCATCTATGCCGTAAAACAAAAGAACTAATGCGAATGTAGACGGGAAGAATCGACCCCAGGGGCGTTACTTACTGTCCCGTATCCCGGGCCAAGGTACCATTATTTTTCATACGTATATGTGGACCATTATTAAGAAACTTTTTAGCCCAGCCTGAGACCCATCGATAGCAAGTTGTTAAAATGAACATAAATATAAGTATACGGACTGCATATTATTATTATTATTATTATTATTATTATTATCTTGCAGACTTATAACTTGTAAATCATATATACTTTTACGGGTCAAAATGACTAGAATTACTAGTGTTTAGCTTTGTAACCGATGGATTACACCAATTACTGATCCAGTAACTTCATGTCGCAACCGAGAAGAGCAAAAAACTGCAACAAGTGTTGAAGCCATACGATAGGTTCCGTGCTTTATTATTATTATTATTATTATTTTAAAGAAATACTCTGAAATGGGTATTTACGTTTGCTGTTTATTTCGAAAATATAAAAAACTAATATCCACCGTGTTGGATGATTCAAATTTATACAAATGACAAATTAACAACTTCATTAAACAAGAGAGAACAGGAAAATAATAATAATAATAATAATAATAATAATAATAATAATAATAATAATAATGAATATTAAATACTACTCACTTTCCAACATTTTTACCTGAATAATAATAATAATAATAATAATAATAATAATAATAATAATAATAATAATAATAATAAAATAGAATAAAGAAGATGATTCAGCAGCAAAGCCCTCCACTGAGCCTGCAAAGAAACACCAGCTAGCTTGCAGTAACAAGTGGTACGAACACCAACCTGATAGTGATAAAACGATCAGGCAAAAGATCCTCTGGGACTATGACAGCAGAATAGATAGTTGATAGGTGCTACTAGACCAGACGACGTTGATTGGACACAATCAAGAAGAAAATATCACTCACTGATGTCCCTTAATGTACCATGGAACACCAGAGTAGATGAGAAAGAAAGAAAAAATTGAGGTATCAAGACCCGAAAATCGAAATAAGAAGGATATGGGATATGCCAGTGGAAATTGTACCCATAATCATAGAACGCTTAAACACGATCCCAAGATCCCTGAAAAGGAATCTGAAAAACTAGATGCAAAGTAGCTCCAGGACTCAGCAGAAGAGTGTTAAGCACTAGAAACAGAGTTATAGTGAGAGAAATGATGGACTCCTATAAGGAGGCAGGATGCAACCTGGAACCCCACACCATAAATACCACCCAATCAAATAGGATGACTGTGATAAAAAAAAAATGTATATATATATATATATATATATAATATATATATATATATATATAACACAGAGTATTGAATAACGCCTCTAACTTTCTAATAAAGAGTTAATAAATAATTTCAAACATTTTTAACTAATAATAATAATAATAATAATAATAATAATAATAATAATAATAATAATGACAGCTATTCTACATGATGTGACCGTACTTGACATATATCCTGACAACGAAGAGGATAATTTTACTAACAACTGAGAAGGCTGGCAATAACATCTCCCCCTTTCCAATCTCACTTTGTTCTCTTGAATGATACTCCATTAAAACTGGCAAATCATTGTCACATAAACTCGCTAAAAAAAAAAAAAAAAAAGTAAATGAAACTGCGCATCTCGCTCGTCATTTCTTACCGCCAGTTTTATTCCGGCGCGAGATGGCGATTTCACGGTGGCATAAACTTCTATCGTGACATTAAAAAGTAGAAAAGTCGTTGAAGTATCTAACTTGTAAGTCATAAAAAACACCGTCGGAGATATTAAAGGTGTCACTTATCTAAAGGCTTTTGAGGTTCTTAGGTTCTTAACCTGTCTGTTAGACTGTGTAACTGTTTCCAAGTGGAACTGGGACGGCGTTTTAGCCTTGAAAAATTATAATTGGCATCCAAACCTCTTGTTTCAGTCAGCGTTACCGCTTTTTAGGCAAGATATACTCGAGTTCGTTTTTAGTTTCTGTCCGCCCTCAGATCACCAAAACTACACTGAGACTGAGGGGCTGCAACTTGGTATGTTGATCGCCCACCCTCCAATCATCAAACAACAGCCCTCAGCCTCAGGTTTTATTTTTATTTCAGGTTTAAGCTTAGCTAATCATTACTTCTGGCAACGATACAACAGGTCACTAACGGGCCGTGGTTCAAAGTTTCATGGGCCGCGGCTCATACAGCAATAGTACCGAGACCACCGAAAGATAGATTCTATTTTCGGTTGGTTTGATTATACGTGGGCGGCTGTATAGAAAACTCGATTGCGCCGAAGACACTTCGGCGCATTTTTACTTGTTTTCTTTTACTTATCACTGAATACTCTGGGGCTCTTTTGTGGCCGCTCTTGGTACCTCTGAGGAGATTATCAGACTTCACGTAAAAGCTCTGTTTGTCAAATTTCTTCTTTATTCCCTCTACTCTCCGTACAGTCAATCTTTTTTCAGAACCGCTTCATACATGACTTATTATGGGGTCTGTATCGAAGGAGTGATGTAACACAGGAGTGACATAAATACCGTATTAAAGGGGTGACATTTTATTGGAGTGACTTAACGATAAAGCGACAAAGTAGCCAAAATTATAAAAATAATTAAATTATTAATATTTCATTGAAAAAACTAGAGACACTGAACTGTTAACATACTTTAAATATTGGCTGGATGGTTGTCACTCCTTTGAAATTTATACCTGAGGCGTCACTCGTTTGTTACGTCACCTCTGTGACATGTCACTCCTTTGAACCGCTCCCCTTATTATGGCATAACATTTTCTTCCTACCAATGTTTTTCCCGGGTTCGATAATCGTACGTCCACTGAGAATAAACCCGCCTAATTTCCCTTCCATTTTAGTTTATTGCTCACTCTGGTCTGGGCTATATAAGGACAGCAGGTTGCTCGAACCATTCTGCCCTAAAATGGAAGGCTGCAGTATCTGCAAAAATACAAAACAGAAAAATGGTAGATACTGCAGTTTTCCCTTGCCTTGCTACTAATTTTGCAATGGGACCCCCTAAATGCTCGTGGAAAGCATTAAAGAATCATTCTGAAACTGCGGTAACTTGTGTATTTTGTATATAACGAGCCCAATAGGTGGCATATCTCAATTTCGAAAATTTTGCAGATAGTGCAGTGTTCCATTTCAGGGCAGAATTGGCTTATATACTTAAAAGAAAAAAAAACGGACACTTGTTCGGTATTTATCTTACCTCTCATTCTTTAACGAGACGAAGTTGCTTACACCCATTTCTTGCAAGCAGATCTTGCAGGCAACTTGGTTCAAGCTGGAAAGAGAGAAAGAAACAATACTGGAATGAAACGGCGGTGTAAGGTTCAGACAGATTTTCCAATAATTCCTACAAAGGTTATATCTGTTTTAAGAGGCAGAAAAAATAGATTAAACTTGCGAGGAATATAACTAAGTACATGTGTGTAGAATAACATTAAATCTATAAAAACATCTGTATAAATGCACATACACGCACACACATTATATATATATGCATATGTGTGTGTGATATATACATACACACATATATATATATATATATATATATATATATATGTATATATATATATATATATATACATATATATATATATATATACTCTCTATGTATATATATACTCTCTGCTGAATGTGAGCCTGAAATGGAGGTTTATATGGCGTATGTGTATGTATATATATAATGTATTATATACTGTATATGTATATACATATATAATTTATTAATTTTTATAGATAACATGTGCGTGTGCATAAGTCTGTATGCAAGCAACAGCATGCATTTGCCGATAAAGATGTGGGTTTGGAATCTGATTAGCAAGAGAGAGAGAGAGAGATTCTTTTTAGAGAGAGAGAGAGAGAGAGAGAGAGATTCCCTTTTATCTGTGGGCCCCTGTTCTCTCTCTCTCTCTCTCTTGCTAATGGCTACGTAGCCACGGGCACCGGAACGGAGGCGCTTCAAAAGAGTCGCAAAAGAACCTGAAAATAAATTGGAATAAATTGTCAAATTAACAGAGGCGCCTGAGTCACGTTTCGATCACCCTATAGGTTTTTTTTTTTTTTTTGTTCTTCTAGGTCTGCTCTTTTTCTCTCCTGTGAACCACTAATGGGTGTCTTCTCTCTCTCTCTCTCTCTCTCTTGGACAATTTTAATTTGTACTATTTCTTACTTAAACTTCTACTGCATGATTTATCAATTTTTATTAACATAGCAATATTTCCTTGACACTTGCAATCAGATTTAGGATTAATTTTGTGTTCCTGATTACAGTTTTATAATTATTCTTGAAATGAATTTACGAATTATCTCTTTGGATGTACAACATATAATGATCATCCTCCTCTGATCTCCATGGAATTGCACGATAACAATAACCTATATCAGCTAAACACAACACCTTACACAAACACACATTCTTATTACATATAATATATATATATATATATATATATATATATATATATATATATATATATATATATTTGATCTAATGATGCTGAATTGAAGACAAGCAAAGAAATCTTAGTCGATATATACGAAACACTGAATCTTTAATTTACGATAACAAGCAATCTAAGCAAAAATTTTGAAGGTATGAAGAGGCTTTTCTGGAATGGGTGAAGTCCATTTTTTGTCGCTAATCCTCGCCGATGTCATTGTTTGAATCGTAGGGTCTAGTTTTAGTTTTGCAATTGCGACGTCAACCATTATGCATATTTTCTGGTTGATTTCCTATCACGAGGAACTCGAGTCAAACCAGAAACTAGTTAGGTAACTGAAATGACTTGCAGCCTTCCAGGGTGTGTTTTGGTTCCGAAAGTGCTCAGATAATCTGACAGCCGTTTTCCGAGAAAAGTTACAATGACGACTTTACGATCATTCGTCGCAAGCCTCTAACATTATGTTTCTCTGAAGCGCTCGAGTCTTTCTTAGATTGTCTATGCTGTAAAGACGGGTTCTAGGAAAATAGTTCTTATCAGCTTAACAAGATCTGCAGCATCAGCCAAGACAAAAATATCGATATCAGAGTTCTGTGGATTTATAAAGGACCGATGTATTTCATAACCGATTTTTATTGGGCTATATGCGTTAACTATGGTCGCCACAGGAACCCTTAAACTCAAAAAGAATGTGCCTATCATGCAATGGTACTAAAGTAGCAAAGACGTTCCTTAATTTGTCAAAAATACTGACTGAGAAGTCAGTAGCACCTTGGCCGGGTCGGATTCTCGATGGTAAGCTTTGGCCTCATAAATCTGATTGATGACTGATTGATTGATTTATAGATTTTAGGCATACATTCCAAGCACTGGGGCAACTAAGGCCATTCAGCGCTGAAACGGAAATCGACAGTAAAAGTTTGAAAGGTGTAACAGGAGGAAAACCTCGCAGCTGCACTATGAATCAATTGTTAGGCGAGGGTGGACAGTAAGATGGAAGAAAGGGAATATGAATGGAGGTGCAGTAAGAGGAATGAAAGTAATTGTACCGAAGATTGACAATTTTTTGTCTGGACCCGAGATATGGCCAGTGATTTAGAAATGGAGGAAAAATAATAATAACCGATTTCCGGAATTCCTCAGTATTGCCTCGGTACTCTCTTTCTACTTCTGTTTTTCATGATTTCTAAAATGTTTCGTTATCTCATTAGTCTCTCTCTTCTTCTTCCTCATTACAGTGTCTTTCGCTTTTTTTATTTTTCAGTTGTGGGTATGAGATGGGCATTCAACTTCGCCTACTTCTTTTATTATTTTTTTTCTTTTACTCATTTCAATAACACAAGCAGAGCGAAATTTCCAAAGCTTTCTGGAAAAGACAACTGGCGTTACAGAAAAAGAGGTCACTTACAAGGTCAGGCAGAAGAAAGACCGTCAACAGAGAGGGCATTGGGCGGCAAAAATGACGCTATCGTGACCTCGATTGATTGATTTCTCCCAACTGGCGTCGCAGCAGCATTGGTCATTGACAACAGAAATGGTCTTTTCTTTGAGAAAACTAATTTGAACTAAGATGAGGGAGAATGTTGATGAGAATTTTATCACGAAATACGAAACGCCGGGGGGACGTCAGTGCACCTCACGCGGTGTACTGTAGGCACTGCTAAAGGGCGTTTGCAGCGTCCCTTCGGCCCCTAACTGCGACCATTTTTTAGTCTTCTACCTTGTATGCCTTCATTCCCGCTTAATATCTTCAATCTTGCTTTCCAACCTCTCTAACTATTACTTCTTAGTGCAGATGTGGGGCTTCCTTCCAGTTCAACGTTTAAATCGTTGCTCTTTGTCTCTTTTATTTTCTAGATTTCTTCATCTTGCTGTCCAACCGCTCCAACTCCCTCTTTTTTTTCTGTCTTAAGCGCTGGATGGCCAAAAGTGCCCTATTGCTTGGTTCGACACCCTATTTCATAAATTGAATCAGACAACGAAATATGAAATAATATACGGTATATATATATATATATATATATATATATATATATATATATATATATATATATATATATATATATATATATATATATATATATATATATATATTTTCATGATGTTGCCTTGTAATACATATATCCTCCTATAATTTTGACATATTTACTTTTTCATCTGTTATGTTTAATGATAATGGTTGTTGAAGTGTCATATTTAGTTTGACATCAGATCTCAAAAGTACTAATGATTACTTGATAGCGTAATTTAGAATTGTTGTTATAATTTTAATAGTAACGTAATTTAGAACGAATATCTTTCTTGGTAAAAGCGTAGTATGTGAACACGTGTGTGTGTCCACCAAGGCTTGTTTCATTTCAGTTGTCATCAGTTGAGATAAGAGGGAACGCTTTGTTTTGGGTTAGCGATGACAGATTTGCAAAACAAACGCCAATTCGTCCCATACGGGCTCAAGACGAGTGATTTCATGTTGTTGCATGCGTTGTTTGAGTCACGTACGCCACTTTGAGAGAAAGAATACGTGTCCTGATCAATTACGTCATGTTTTGTAAGATGCGTTCAAAACGTTTTGCTGGGATGACGTAACTTTCCTTCTAGAAGCTTCTCCATTGTATCTCGCACCCAAAACGCTTTAATGACGTCACCTCCCTGCTTCTAGAACTTTTGTATCTCGTACCCAAAATGCTTTAATGACATCATGTAATTGTTTCACGTATTACTGGAATCCTAAAATTTGTTTCATTCTGATTTCTGAGACCAGTCGATTTGGTTCCATATCTCTCTCTCTCTCTCTCTCTCTCTCATTCCTAATTAGGAAGAGATTACTTTTAACGTAAATTTTTGTGGTCACTTTTAACATTAACTTTTGAGATCTGAATTTAGCAAAGTTATTTAGTTCGTAACGGCGCCTGGTAAAAAAGTGTGTATTGTGTAACGCAGCTGCAGCAAGTGATTTACAGAGGTTTTCACAAGTTGTGTAAGGTAACGTGAAATTTTACTTATTGATACCATGGTATGATAAGTTAGGAGGTTATGGTGTGATAAGTTAGGAAATTTTGAACAAGTGAAATCATTATTGATAAATCTTACGTGTATTTTTGTGTGTTTTTCTATTTACAATTTCTTTATATTTTCACATTTTTTATGTTTGTGATGTAACATTTATTTACATAGCATTGTAAATATTTCTTGGTAATTTAACATTGCATACTTAATTTAACATTGCATACTTAATTTAACATTGCATACTTGATTTCATTTATTGAGATTTTCTTTTTAAATCTTGAGTAATTCTTGATAGTTTAAATTTTACTTGATTAATTTAAATTCCTGATAAAGTTTTGTGAATTAGTTTTGTTTCATAATTTAATTCAAGAAATCATTGAGTTTTGTGTTATTTTCAACTAATAGTAAATTTTTCAGATTGTGAATTCTAATTAATTGTGAATTCTAGTTATAAACTTTGAATCTGAAAATAAATTTTTGTATTTAACATTTTTAGAAAAACAGTGTTTCATTTATTGATCACCAGTGAATAGGACTGATTGTGTGTGCATAAGGCAAAGTGATAAACATGTTTTGTTCTTTTAGTTTTGCTAAAGTGAATTAAGACCAGGGAAACAGTTACAGTTTTTGATGGAGTGATGCCCTTTTACTCTAGAAGATTTCTAGTTTAATTTTTATACCTCACACATATTCTGACGAACTTAGTTTGATTTTTCAAGTGATTGATAAATAAGTTTTTCTTAAGGGATCACTGTTACCTTTAGAGTACTCAGTCGTAACAATTAATGTTATGAGAGTTCAGGTATCTGGCTGAAGTGAGGTATATTTTTGAATCTTGAGATTAGTTGTGTAATAACCAGGTACTTGATACGCATCGTGACAATATATATATATATATATATATATATATATATATATATATATATATATATATATATATATATATATATAAATTACACAGGGCAATGAAGTCACTGTTGACCCAGTCCGACATCGGAAATAAAAAAAAAAAGAGGTGAAAGAAGAAAATGAGCCAGAGTTAAAACGAGGATATATACAGTAGTATATATATAGCAACTGTTGTTCACAAGGCCAGGCCGTCATAAACCATTATCTCCGGCCAAGGGTTTATTCCTTTTTTTTTATGCGCCGCCAAACAATAACAGTCATGTCTAAAAGACTCCTCGTTTATAATAGACTTTTGGATGACAGTAAAAACTCCCGGAGGAAGAAAAAAAAAAAGCTTCACCCGCCGACATTATCTATTTAATAACGGGGGAAAACACCGCTCGGGATCATCGGGAACAAGGGCCTCTGGAAATTTAATAAATAAGGTCGATTTCTGCCATATTCAGCGCGGGATTTTGACCCTAAAGTGGGGTACCGAGATAAGAGGTTGTTGTACCGCAGGCGACATTTAGTTCATTAATCACCACCTCTCCTGCCACTCCACACATCTTTTCGGCTACGATGTTTAACGAGTGGGAGCTAAAGCCACCATCAAACGGCTTTGATTAATATATATCCCCCCGCGATAGCTGTTGCCCGACACACACACACACACACCCGCACACAAATATTAAAACATACAGGCGAGTTGCCACCCAATAATATTTTCACTCTTTTGTGATCGACTCCAAAACTTACCTCGTAGCAGCATCTGACAAGGAGAAGAAGAAGAAGGAGGAGGAGGAGGAGGAGGAGGAGGAGGAGGAGGAGGAGGAGGAGGAGGAGGAGGAGAATTCTTTTACACATGTCATCGAATGGAGTTAATTCTTGCACGGAAATTCCATACAAAATCCTACACACTTACAAACTCTCAAGTTTCCACTTATCGAATACTGTCGGCATTTCTTTATAGAAGCCAACCCCCCCCCACAAAAAACAAAGGAAGAATTATTATTTTACCTATTCATCGGATGAAATTAACTCTTGCACAGACATTCCACACAATACCAAACATACAAAAACACTTGAGTTGCCACTTCACGAATATATTCAGCATTACGTTACAGAATCCCTCCTACTTCGCAAGAAAAAATTACCTTTACGCAAAGAAACTCCTTATCCAGAATACCGAATCCTTCTTACAACGACACTGAATAAGAAAATTAATCTTTGCGCAGGAGCTTTCATTCAAAAGAGCGCGCAAAATCCCGGGGAATGGAACAACCATTCTTCTTCTTCTTGCGTCGCTCTGGATGGAGAGAGAGAGAGAGAGAGAGAGAGAGAGAGAGAGAGAGAGAGACGGGCGATAAATCTGCAGGATGATTGTGACCAAATTCCGTCATTCAATCGATTATAATGAAGTTGTCAGCCTCGACCGATAATGTAATGATGAATCACGGGAGCCCTACCACAAAAAAAAAGAAAGAAAACGAAAGGAAAAGAAAATGGGAAAAAAGTTCGGTAGAGACTCGCATTTTTGAGTTGGGATTTTCGTTCAGTTGTGAGGTGTCGTTGACAGTTAGAATTTTGGAAAATCTGCGGTCAACATCAGGGCATAACTAGTACTTACAGTGTTAAAATACGACTGATTAAAGAATGGAAAATATAAAAAAAGTATTATCTCAATGTACTCAATTAAATCTTTAATTTGTCAGTGTCTCAATATATATATATATATATATATATATATATATATATATATATATATATATATATATATATATATATATATATATATATATATAATTTATATTTACACTGACACATTATACACACACACAGACACATATATATATATGTGTGTGTGTGTGTGCATGTGTGTACAAATTGCCACTTATGGATGCACTTATGAACAGTGAGACGTCATAGGGATTATATATATATGGTAATTACAATGTATTATATATATATATATATATATATATAGGGATTATATATATATGTATATATATATACATAAATACATACATATATATATATATATATATATATATATATATATATATATATATATAGCCCATACATTACTACATGGATAAACTTGGGAACGATAAGATGCCATAAAGGTTTCGTGTATCCTCGAAAGACTTGAAATTCAGCGCTAAATTAGGAAAAGAAATTCGTAATTTAATGAACAAGTTCGTAAGTTTAGCAAGAATATGTTAATAAGTTTTATAGTGCAATACGTCATGACGATTTAGCGTATAGAGAACTAAAGCCTCAGTTTCTTTTTATTCAAATGCCAGTGCGAGGCTAATCTCATGTCCGTATCTTGCCCATTCACGAAGGAAGCGAGGAAAAGAAGGGGGAAGGAAAGAGAGCTGGATTATTACTCCAAAGGAAGCGACAGACTTGCCTCCTTATTGAAGGAAAGTTGTGTTGTTATTGCATTATAAGCCAAGCTGAAACCTTAGTTGGTAAAACCCAAAACTACACCAAGACTAAGTATCCCGTTCATGAAAGGAGCCTAGTATGAAAAAATAGAACATGAACGAGAAATAGCAAAGAAAATCAAGGAAGATGAATCTCTAATAATAAAATCCGAGAGGATCTGGCCTTGTTTGTCCTCCCCCGGGTGACAGTAGGGGACACATGATACAGCCTCCCACCCCCTGCAAACTGGTTTGTCCGGCCCGGGTGGGGGGAGGGGTAGGTAGGGGATCGGGAGGGTAGGGGAGACATCCGCCCTCCTCCTACGAACCTGTTTGTCCGCCCCGGGTGGGGAGCTGGGTAGGTAGGGGATCGGGAGGGTAGGGGAGACAGCAGTCCCGGGTTCCAGCACGCGTAACGGGCTCCAGCAAGCTCGTAATAAATAAACTTCGAAGTGAGACACGTGTGCGCCTGTTCAACAAAAAGTATTTGCTCCACGTTTACAGTTCTTAATTTATTCATTAGATTTTGGTGATTACCCTGAGTCGAATATGGAAAGACACCGCTTCTACAGATTCTGCTACTGCTAATAATAAAATTAGTAATATGAAGAAGACTAACACACATCCCGAGTTTTTTCTTTTATCTGGAAGAGGGAAGGGATTGTTCTCTTCCAAAAGCTAATAATAGAATCGCCATTATCTCAAGCTTCAGTGGGCTTTATCAATATTAGTAATTAATCAAAATACAAGTCATAATAATTAGTAATGATAAACATATCGTAATTACTACTGCTACTATTTCTACTGTTGCTTTGCTAGTTATCGAGGATGGCAATGATCCTAATAAGGAGTAATAACAAGTTCAGTCCACGAACATTCTCTCTCTCTCTCTCTCTCTCTCTCTCTCTCTCTCTCTCTCTCTTTTCAACCTCTGGTTTCAGTCTATGATGCCTGAATCTTATTATAATCGACCCTCCATTTAGTTCTTAAAACACTAACATATTTTGTTTTACAGAACTGATCTGTTTTGATTGATGTGAAGGATATTTATTTCATGGTTAAGAGACAGGCATATCTACCCCCAGGTCAAGGTCAGGGCACCGCATGAAAAAATGTATGACCAGGCCATCCTTTATTTACGAAACCTTCTATAATTTTCTGATTTTATCAGACACCGCCATGAGACTTCATTTCTCAAAGCCCGTATAGAAAACGGGATTCCGGATAGAAAACGGCATTCTGGTTTGAGCTTAGATTAACGCTCTTTCCTTATGAGGAATTAATAAGCGTTCACGAAACTTGCAACAAAAAATTGCTGTCAGATGCAAGCGGCAATGGCTCACAATGAACAAAGAGAGGAACAATTTTCTTAAGGAAATGTTCCTCATCCCAGGAGTCAAAATATTAAACAAACATTAATATCAATAGTATCTTTGACACCTTTGACACTGTACCCGTAAGGTAATTACAAAGATGAACAGTTTAAAATAATTGATGATTACGGTGATAAGTTGATGATGATGATGATGATAAAAAAACACCATTTGCTTCATCACTATCAGTGTTAACACTTCAAGGGAGAATTTCAATAATAATTTCATGTTTTTTTTTTTATCTCACAATTTCCAAGCACGATACAAGCAGATCTGCTTGTCCGTGTCTCTCCTCTTCCCGTTTACAAAATTGGCCATTAAATAATAATAATAATAATAATAATAATAATAATAATAATAATAATAATAATAATAAAATCCCTGGAGGTAATAATATCCAGCTGTCTCTTTAAAACTCCCCCTGAGAGAAAGGTTATCTGCCAAATCAGTCTATCATTTTTTTTTATTTTCATTTAAAAAAATTGAAGAGGCGCCAATCGATTTAATTGTATATCTGTTCCAGCTTGGGCGAATATCACTGCATCATCTGGTTTAATACGAAACTTGAGAAAGAGTGAGCTGGGTTAATGGAGCGTGAAGACCTCAAGAAGAAGAAGAAGAAGAAGAAGAAGAAGATGAAGAGGAGGAGGAGGAGGAGGAGGAGGAGGAGGAAAGGAGGAGGAGGATGGAGGAGGAGGAGGAGGAGGTAAATAGATGGAAGCGATGGCAGTAGTGGTATGGATGCTACTACTGCTAGTTAGTTAGTTATAAATGATTTGTGCTAGTACCAATATTGCCAATATTTCCATGCAGCAATAATAACAATATTGCTATTGTAAATACCAATAATAATAAGGATGTTAGTAAACAGTGTTAAGGAATGTCGCCAAAGGATTACAAGATAATAATAATGACAGAGAATCCCCTTTATAACATAATGAAAAAATTTTTTTTTCCAAATATGATAACATGATAAAAATATATTTTTTTAAACATAAAAGTGAGCAACCAAATTCCCTAGTCAGTCTAACCCAGGCCCGGAGGATGTGGTGTAAGGAATGTCAGCAAAAGAATACAAGATATTAAGCTAAAAAGAAATATCTGCCGTGGCATGAATAAATTACAGCCTACAGAAATATAAAGATGCTTAATAAAGAACGGCCCCATAAAGAAGAAAACAACTAAGTAAATAAAGAGAGAATATAACAAAAGAAAAATCAACAAGATTACAGGACCTTACATCTTTCGTTCTCCCCTCCATGTCTTTCCCCGTCTCTGTTTTCCTTTTTCCCTATTTTTCTCCCCCCTCTCCTTTGCATTTCCTTTGGCATCATTCTCTCTCTCTCTCTCTCTCTCTCTCTCTCTCTCTCTCTCCTGCCGTCCCTCTCCGTCCGTCGGATCCCCCTGAAGGTGACAAGTGTCTCCGAGGGAGGGTCATTATCGGTCTTCTTGCCTCAGATATGGCCGGAGAGGGACACCGCGAGGGTCTCCCGACGACAATTAAACCGATCACGGACACGACCACAGTGTCTTCCACCTCCTCCTCTTCCTCCTCCTACTCCCGGCCCTGTATCTTAGCCTTCTCCTCTCCCACTCCGTCCAACCACCTCCCCCTTTTTCCCACAGTAGCTTTCTGGTACACCAGCAAAAAAAAAAAAAAAAAAAAAAAAAAAAAAAAAAAGAAAGAAAAAACTGATGTTATGGGTGAGAGGAAGAGACCATGTTGATGTTTGCGTAGGCGTTAGGGAAGGGGGGAGGGGAGGGTTGTGGGGCTGTTATGCGAGGGGGTGAAGGGGGAATACTATGCAGTTATGGCCACGTGGATTGGACATTCCGAAAGGCCACGCGGCGCTTATTTTAGACATACTGGTACTTTATTAGAAACGATGGAAGCGATAATAGATTTTGGGAGGTAACATGAGCTTTCATATCTCACGCCAGTGTGATGTCACCGTGCACTGATTTTTTCCATAAGAAACACAAGATTGTTCGTGAATATCGAAACGAAGGTATTAGTAGTAGTAATGGTAGGGATATGGCTTTGAAACGGCTCTGTAGAAAGCAAGGACAAGAGCGTCGCTCTCTATAAACAGACTTCCAAACCACTCTGTACCAGACGTGCTAAAAAAAAGGGCAAAGATTTGTAGGCTTCTAAGGGTGTGCGTGTGTGTGTGTGTGTGAGGGGTGGAGGAGGGAGGTGGTGCTAGGGGATACTGCCGTAGGCGTTGAAGGGGAAGGCTGCCAATGTCTATTGCGATTGTCATCATGGTGTGCCGCGGGAGAGAATCGCGTCAGAGGCTTTGCAAGACTAATCCCGGTCTGCTGTAAATGGCCTCTTGAGTGGTCCTCCACTTTTCGATCTCCCTGTCCTGGTTATTGCCGTTCGGCCTCCGCCTTCCTGATGGTCTTTGTTGCTGCCCTGTGCCTACGGAAGAACGTTTACGAAGGCGTTGGCGTCGTCTAACGTCGCTTCCTTGAAAATTAATTGCATTACGAGGATTTCTATTCAGAAGAAGAATAGAGAGAAAAACACAAACGAAAACATTGTTTTAATTGATTAAGAATATCTAAGGATGGCGAAGGAGTCTGGCTGACAGAAGTCCCAACGATACAAAAGGCTAGCTAACTAAATGCCAAAGGCATGATATACAGTACTGCAGTTGATCAAACAGTTTAGAGCTTCAACTTTTGCAAAGAGCAGTTCCTTGCAAATTAAGACCACATCCTCGGCAAATGGGATCATTTTGCGACTGAATTTTTTTCCTTCGACCAATACATAAACCGGTAATGAAACATCTGCGGGAACGATGGAAAGTTTGCCGAAGGAAAGCGAATGGCTCTCCTGGTGTCATCAGGATGGCACTGGTATTGATATAAGACAACGGGAGGGCGGAGATACTGCCTCCCGCGCCCCTGGAACTCCCTCCCCCGCCGAAAACACAATTGCGGAGAGAACTTGCTACGCCGAACGACCTTCTTTCGTCCTGCTCCTCCGTCATTCCCTGCAGTCACCAATTTCCTGATCCCATTTCCAGTAGCCATCATAAATTGGCAACAAAAACCCCTTCAGTCACCGACACCCGCAACGGCGCGATGCTGCGGCCAATCAGAACTCTCGGGTTACGTCTCGCCGCGTTATGATTGGTTCTTTCCACGCGGAGTCTCCCTGAACTTGGGGTCTTCTGGGGTTTCCAGGCAGCCACGGCTGGAAAACGTGAGATCTCTTTGTTTTATCTTCGGTCATCTATTGATAGTTCCAATTGGTCATTGGCGGACGGTGTCTTCTTTTTTTATTGGTGGCTTATCTTATACGTAATTATTCCTGGACGGCAGTTATCGTTGGGGAGAATAGAGGGAGAGGCGAGGGGAGACAATGAGGGCGGAGGAAGAAAGAGGGTTGTTGGTACATAAGGAGAGAGGGAAAGAGAGAGAGAGAGAGAGAGAGGGGAAAGACAGAGAGAGAGAGATAAGTAAAAACTTTGTAAGAGAAAGTAGCAAATTGTTAATGAGGATATTACAATAAACTATTAAAAGGACATAGCAATAAATGCAACTCATTGAAAGCAAAATGGACGTAAATGGACTTCACTTCATTTTGATTCGGTTCGAATGATAATAATTTAGGGAAAACAAAAGAAGGCGAAGCGGAGCCAAACATATCGGATTCTTGTAGCGATACATTCTCTTTTATTCCTTATTCTTCTTCTTCCTGTTTCTCTTCCTTTTCTTCTACTTCCTCCTTTATGCCTCTTGCTGTTATTCCTCCTCCGCCTCCTCTCCTTCTTCTTCCTCTTCCTCCTTCTCCTCCTCTTCTTCCTCCTCTTCTCTTTCTACTCCTCCTCCTATTCCTCTTCCTCCTCTTCCTCCTCCTCCTCTTCCTCTTTCCTCTTTCTTCTTCCTCCTCCTTTTCCTTCTCTTCTTCGGGAGGATCTCTTCCTCTTTCTCAGGAGGATCCATATACCATTGCAATCCACAGATTCAAGTGAAAAATTTGGTGATTGTCGTCAAGCTGGTGTAAAAATTCTCGTAATTGAGGCTGGGGATAATGCAATAACGTGGTGATTGAAACGTTAAATGCAATTCCGTCGCTTCAAGTTGACATTAGTGGCTAATATGATTATACTTGTCACAGAGCATGGAAGGAAGGAAGAGAGAGAGAGAGAGAGAGAGAGAGAGAGAGAGAGAGAGAGAGAGAGAGAGAGAGAGTAAACTTCCTCTTTATGGATATCATATTTTGAGATACTAATTACTGGCTGTTATTTATAAAAAGACAGTGAAACAAATTATTAGCTGTTATTAATGAAAGGACAGTGAAACAAATTATTAGCTGTTAATAAAAAACAATGAAACAAATTATTAGCTGTTATTAATAAAAAAAATACAGTGAAACAAATTATTGGCTGTTATTAATAAAAAGTGAAACAAATTATTAGCTGTTATTAATGAAAGGACAGTGAAACAAATTATTAGTTATTAATAACAAAAAGGTAGTGAAACAAATTGTTAGTTATTAACAATAAAAAGATAATTATTAGTTATTAACAATAAAAAAGATAATTATTAGCTGTTCTGAATAAAAAGACAGTTAAAAGATATTTATTTGTTAATAATTAAAAAAACAGCGAAACAAATTATTAGCTGTTATTAATGAAAAGATATTGAAATAAATAATTACCTGTTATTAATAAAAAGTGTAATAAATTATTAGCTGTTATTAATACACAGACATTACTACTTGTGATTAATAAGAAGACAGTGAAAATAATTATTAGCTGTTATTAATGAAAAGACAGTGAAACAAATAATTACCTGTTATTAATGAAAAGACGGTGGAACAAATAATTACCGGTTATTAATAAAAAATGTAACTAATTATTAGCTGTTATTAATACAAAGGTAGTGAAATAAATTACTAGTTGTGATTAATAAGAAGAAAGTGAAACAAATTATTAGCTATTATTAAATATAGACAGTGAAACAAATTATTATCTGTTATTAATACAGAGACAGCGAAACAAATTATTACCTTTTATTAACACAGAGACAGTGAAACAAATTACTACTTGTGATTAATAAGAAGACAGTGAAAAAATTACTAGCTGATATTAATAAAAAAAACAGCAATATGTATAACACAAAAACACGAAATAAAGAGGTCTACAAACTTCTTCCAGGGACAATTATTTTGAGCCACGTAAGTCATTTTCTTGTGAACTGAACTAAACATAGAATTTAGGCCAAAGGCCATGCACTGGGACCTATGAGGTCAATCAGAGCTGAAACGGAAATTGACAGTAAAAGGTTTGAAAGGTGTAACAGGAGGAAAACCTCAAAGCAGCTGCACTACGAATCAACTGTTAGAAGAGCGTGGAAAGTAAGATGGAAGAAAGAGAATATGAAAGGAGGTACAGTAAAAGAAACAGTGTATGTTTCTCTTTTTTTCTCCTTTTATTTTCTTTTCATCTGAAGTGAAGCTGCCTTTGACTTTATATAGATTAATTGTCATTCGTTCCTCTTGTCTAACGTTTTCGAACATGGACGGAACAGGAAAGGTATTTCTAGTTAAATTTACAATGAAATTACAAATTTTACTATTATTTTTAACAGTCGTAGTTTCGGATTGTAAGAATGGAAATTTTACTATTATTATTAAAAGCAGTAGCTGCAGTAGCAGTAACCATGACGATCACGCATTTTTTTACTGGATATGCCAAAAAGCTCCTAAACTTGAAATGCTTGCTTTACCAAAGTCAAATACCCATATGTAAAACATAACTAATAAATAAAGATAAAAAAGTGAAAAATACTGAAGGGAAGAGAAAGAGTAAGAGAAAGAAAGAGAAGGATAAACAAGTATTTGCATCAAATAGGAATAAGCAAATATTATTATTATTCTTTCAGTAGAGGAAACCTATTCACAAGGAACAAGAACACCAAAAGGGCCATTGACTGCAAATTCAAGCTTCCAAAGAATGCTGTTTTTCAGCCTCCCACCGCAGACCCCACACTGCAGCAGTAACTGATCATGATACAGATCCAGTGATTTTCCGTCGCCCTGGGGGAGCCGCGCGAACCCACGACATCTGAGTGGCATGCCGCGACACTAACCACTATACCAGCAGACCAGCTTAACTCTTAATGGCAACCATGAAGATTAAAAATTAACAATTATACAATAACAAGTAATACACAGAAGCATTTCAGCTGGACAATTCACGAATAGATCTATATTTAGGCAAAAACGTTAAAATAAGATTAAGTCCTACGAACAAGCGATTCTCTTTTGTTTATTCTACAGATGTCACTTCAGACCTTACTCTCGAAATGAGTTTCGGCTTGCCGCTTCTAATACGATTACACTTAAGGCACAGCCAAGACAGGACAACAGTTAAGGGTTAAGAGAGGTTAAGTCTTGTGCCTCGCAAAATTCCATGCATTACTGAAACCTGCAGCAAACCTTGGCATTCATGAGTAAGCGGTTATGGGTCACAATGAAGCCTGAGAGTAATTATACACACACATATGAAAACACATTCACACAAACACACACACACATATATATATATACATATTTATATATATAATATACATATAGATATAGTGAGTGTGTGTGTATTGTTTTTTCATATGTCTGTATAATTAACATCAAATGTATGTAATATATATATATATATATATATATATATATATATATATATATATATATATATATATATATATATATAATATATTACACATGTAATATAGACATATATATACATGATATAGACATATATATATATATATATATATATATATATATATATATATATATATAATATAATATACACATGTAATATAGACATATATACACATATAGACATATATATATATATATATATATATATATATATATATATATATATATATATATATATATATATATATATATCAGTCATTAAGTTTCCTTTGCCATCCGCCTCTGCATCGAAAAACATCACCTGGCTTTCTAAAATCACTAAAATTGAACCATAAACCACAGCCTTGTTTTCCAGAACTCAAGTGTCTCCATATCTCCTTATCCTCGTAGCGAGAATAAAAAAAAAAATTCCATCAATATTGTTGTTTTGCTTCGTCTAATTGTTATCGATCGTTTTATGTCGTTCTTATCGCTATTCACATCAACATTCCCGTTTATTTTCATTTCCTGATTAACTTCTATGATTGCTGACTCGCTGTTTACGCTCCAAAATGCAAAATATTTTTAATCGCGTGTTTTAGCTTCGAAAAGGCAGTAAATCCATCTTTATTTTTGTTTTCATGGAGATTTCACGAATTTTTTTCCCCGAAATTTGGGCTGTCGATCCAAGCACTGGGTGGGCACTTTCGGCCATTCAGCGTTTAAGACGGGGAAAAGAGGGAGTTGGAGTGGCTGGACAGCAGACAAAAGATCCATAAAGTAATGGAAATGAAGAACAATAACTTAAAGGTGGAACTTGGAGAAAATTCCAGTTATATTATGAGGTAATAATTAAAGAGGCTGAACAACCACACTGAAGAAAAGGAACGGGAACGGAGGTAAAGCAAAAGGCTAAATTGAATTGAATACAGAATTTAGGCCAAAGACCAAGCACTGGGACCGATGAGACCATTCGGCGCTTTAACGGAAATTGACATTTGAAAGGTGCAACAAGAGGAAAACCTCGCAGCTGCACTATGAATCAATTGCTAGGAGAAGGTGGAAAGTAAGATGAAAGAAACAGAATATGAAAGGAGGTACAGTAAAAGGAGCAAAAGGGGTTGCAGCTAGGGGCCGAAGGCAAGCTGCAAAGAATCTTGAGTAATGCCTACAGGGGCCGCATGAGGTGCACTGACGGCACTACCGCCCTACGGGGCCAAAGGCTAAATAGTGGGTGCAGCTAAGGGCCGAGGGGATGTTGCACATACCCTTTACTGATGCTTAATTTTACTTTTTGGTTTGCACTGATTTACGAGACTTCTGGAAAACAAGAAACAGAACTTCAGCGTTTTAGATAATGAATTGGCTAACATCCACGTTGAATTTTTTCATTCATATACGAAGCTTAAATTTTAATGATGGGAATATCTGAGTGGTGAGAAGAATGAACTAAAAAATTAATGTAAGTTCCAAACGCTTTTCGTATCTCCAGTAGTAAAGGTTGTATACTTAAGTATAAACACACGTGCCAACAAACCATTGTAACTACTGACAAATAAATAAGAAAATAAATAAGCATACATAAATAAATAAGTAAATACATAAATACATGGATTTATATTTCATTACCAATATGGTTCTCATGTTGTTTTGTATCCGGCTGTACATAAACAATATCAGGTTCCTTTAATACCAGTATTTACTTATTTTTGTTTAGATCGGGCATCAAAGCGCTTGTGTAAGGCAAGAACTTAAAATATAAATGTACCTAAATATATATAAAAAGTAATAAATGGAAACAAGTGAACAAAGCTTAACGTGGAAATTGGCACTGGGAAAGATTTAGATCTGGCATCAGGGCACGCGTGTAGGACATATGCCTAAATTATATATATATATAAAGAATAATAAATGGAAAACTGAATAAAAATTAACGTGGATATTGGCACCAAGGATTTTCTGATCTGGCATCAGGGCACTGGTGTAGGGCATATGCCTTAATATACATAAAGAATAATGAATGAAAACAACTGAATAAAGCTAAACGGGGAAATTGGCGACGAGGAATTTTTTGATCTGGCATCAGTGCACTTGTGAACGCATTGTTGCCGTTTTGTGGTTTTTCGTCTGATAACGTGGTCAAATGGCGATATCTGGCATCTCTCTGTGGCCACACTGACTACGGCATCTTTCTTTGTAAAAAAAAAAAAAAAAGAAAAGACACACACTTTATAATATTGCTTTAAATTTTGGTAATTAAGCTTTGATATTAAAAAAATACCATAAATAAAATATATACAGAATGTGATTTTTTATATTTAATCCTTAAATGCTAAAAGTTTAAAGATATATCAAAATTTGTATAGTCGAATCGAATATCCATCTCCTACTAACAGTCGACTTTGTGACAATTACAGAGGCAAATTATACGGATGCAATTGCAACAGCAACACCGACGTTTAGTCGTTCTCCCACACTGAGTGCGGTCAAGTCGGCAACGCTGGACATGCCTCAATATACATAAAGAATAATAAATGGAAAAACTGCACAAAACTTAACGTGGAAATTGACGCCGAGGAATTAGACAAGAATTACCTAACCAAGAGGTACAGGGTCTGTCTGACATTCCACAGAACCCTTACCAGTTACTCGTCTTCCTCGGAAATTTCCGACGTCAGCGCGGTGACTCCTTTCAACGTTAAGGTGCCAAGGGATAAACAGATTATTCGGGGTCTTTCGGGATCACTTTGGTACTATATTTACACTTGAATGTGGATGGAGAGAAGGAGAGGCGATTCCGTTGCATAATCTTGCGTTGAAATGCGATTCTCACTAATTTGTATATATATATATATATATATATATATATATATATATATATATATATATATATATATATATATATATATATATATATATATACATACATACATACACATAGAGAGAGAGAGAGAGAGAGAGAGTTGTTTTTCCATCAAGTTCTTGACGGATATGTTCACTTTCTTTAGCCAACAACACGCACACATACTCACTCAGAGAGAGAGAGAGAGAGAGAGAGAGAGAGAGAGAGAGAGAGAGAGAGAGAGAGAGGGGAGAAGCGCTTATCATAATAAATTCCTGATTAAGAGTATGTGTTCCTCGCTCATGCTGCATGTATGTGCTGCTCAAACACTTTTTTGGGTGAAAATTTGCCTCCTTGTTACACGGAAATCCAGATGATGTAATCCCCCGTAGTAAGTAGTGCCGCCAGTGCACCTCACACCGTGCACTGTAGGCATTTCTTAAGGTTCCTTGCAGCGTCCCTTCGGCCCCTAGCTGCAACCCCTTTCATTCCCTTTACTGTGCCTCCGTTCATATTCTCTTCCTTCCATCTAACTCTCCACTCTCTCCTAACAATTGCTCCAAAGTGCAACTACGAGGTTTTCCTCCTGTTACACCTTTAAAGCATTTTTACTCTCAATTTCCGTTTCAGCACTGAATGAGCTCATAGGTCCCAGCGCTTGGCTTTTGGATTAAATTCTGTATTCCATTCCAGATGCTATAATCCTCAAGCACTTCAAAGAAATTCGAATCACGGCCATAATATTTACATCAGCAACAAAACTTAAGCATGAATGGTATAAATAATAATAATGTAAGTGTAAATACAGCTAAGTTACGATAAAAGTTACACTTAGAAATATTTTCAAAAGTTACACTTAGAAATATTTTCAGAAGTTACACCGAGAAATATTTTCTAAATATTTTCAAAAGTTACACTTAGAAATATTTTCAAAATATTTTCAAAAGTTACACTTGGAAATATTTTCGAAATATTTTCAAAAGTTACACTTAGAAATGTTTTCAAAATATTTTCAAAAGTTACACTGAGAAATATTTTCAAAATATTTTCAAAAGTTACACTGAGAAATATTTTCAATATATTTTCAAAAGTTACACTTAGAAATATTTTCAGAAGTTACGCCTAGAAATATTTTCGAAATATTTTCAAAAGTTGCACTTAGAAATATTTTCAAAAGTGAGGTGTCGCGAAGATTGGGAAAGTACATACGAATCCTTTTAATTTTTATCGACTATGTAGCTACAATATTTTATGTAAGTAAGCGATAAACAGTACTGCGAGAACATACAATGCCAATCAAAATAGATATCTTAATAGTAAGTATAACAAAATTAAATAAGTGCTTAAGTAAAAATATAAAGAACATGGACCAAAACAGCATGTTAGTGAGAGGTAATTTTGCTAAATATTACCTCTTAATTGTAGGCATTACATACAATTGCCAATTGTAGGTATCATGATGTATCATAATACATACAATAAACTAGAGGTCATTGATATTTATCAAAAAAATTATTATCATCATAACTTCCAATATTTAATAATCCACAGGTCCCCGCTCCTTCCTTAATTTTACAGATATTATTTTGGTACTTCCTTGTACGTCATATAAAATTCTGCAACACAAGAGTCAACCAAGTCCATCGGAGTTTCATACCATCTACCTTCAGGCTATGGAACGCTTCCGCAACTTCAACCGCGTTTTCTGTTTGCTTTAATTTCCCCGTTGGTTAGTTGGTTAGTTATATTAACCAGATATACACCATAGCTTATGGTAAGGTAATAAAACGAATACGAAGCCTGCTGCGGACCTCTGGACTCGGCGCAACTTAACGAGACCACTTTTATTTTATTTGTTTTTCTAACTCGTGCAATAACGATTTTGAATGCTAATATCTTTGCAATTTAATTTTAGGTATTCTGTTTTTCAGTCATAAAATTCAGAAGCCTGTTAAATCTATAACAATTAGGTTATGAAATTTAGTTTGAAATTAAAAGCTATTTTACGTAAAATGAATGTTACATTACTCGATTATCCAGGGCCCATAAGAATGTCGTTCTTATAACCAGTTCGAAGGAGCATGAGCAACACACACACAGATATATATATATATATATATATATATATATATATATATATATATATATATATATATATATATATATATATAAATATAAAACCGTTTTCTCTTTTAGTCTGTTCTCTCTTTTCATGTCGTGACATTTCATTATATGCTTTCTGGCTCCCTTTTATTATGTAAACTTATTAGAAAACAACAGCAACAACAACAACAACAATAATAATAATAATAATAATAATAATAATAATAATAATAATAATAGTAATAATAATAATAATAATAATAATAATAATAATAATAAAGCATTTGAAATAAACTATCATATTCTGGGTAACATGTTATGAACAAGCAATCCCATCTTGTGATTGTTTCGATCTAATCTCCTTTCCGTCTCTCTCTCTCTCTCTCTCTCTCTCTCTCTCTCTCTCTCTCTCTCTCTCTCTCTCTCTCTCTCGTGTAACAATTATATTTCAAATGTTTCTTGACGGATGTCTGACTCATAAAACTGTGCCTCACGCATTCTCTATGGCTCAGTATCTTTGATTCATGAGCACTCCAGGTAGCGCAACTGGAAACGAGAGAGAGAGAGGGGGAATTTCATAACTTTTGGCATGAAAACTCAAATTCTGTAATATCTCTTATACATTGTGTATAATATTGCATATTCATAAGCATTATAATATACATATATATATATATATGTAATATGTATATAAATATATATATTATATATGTATACACACTGCATAATCATGAGCATTATAATACACACACACACACACACACACACATATATATATATATATATATATATATATATATATATATATATATATATATATATATATATAGAGAGAGAGAGAGAGAGAGAGAGAGATTCATACAGATTCAGACTTTTGAATTACAAATCAAATTCTATTAGATCTCTTATGCATTGTATAAAATATTGCATAATCATGAGTATTTTATATATATATACATACACATATATATATAAAATTATATACAGTATATATATATACATATATATATATATATATATATATATAGATATATATAGAGAAAGATCACTACAACAGCTATATCCCATGCCTAATAGAACACATTCCGACTCAATGTACAGGCAATCCTGTCCCCACTAATTTCCAGGTATTTCCCCGCAAATAAACGTCGCATTTTACCCCTGCTAACTCTACATATGGCAAAACATCTATGAGAGCCCCAGGCAATGAATAACACGAACGAAAAAGTAAGGCTGCGAAGAAATGAATGGAAACCGATGAAGACAAAATAAAAAATGGCGTAGAGAAAAGAAAGAAAGAATGCGGAGACAGGTATGGCGGATTTCATATTACGACTGGGAAAAA
This sequence comes from Macrobrachium rosenbergii, assembly GCF_040412425.1. NCBI lineage: Eukaryota > Metazoa > Arthropoda > Malacostraca > Decapoda > Palaemonidae > Macrobrachium > Macrobrachium rosenbergii. The sequence goes on along the minus strand of NC_089796.1, from coordinate 12,238,461 downwards.
CAACACAACGAGGCACGTGTAGGGCTTCCTCCGGGGGGAATGACGTCATTGGCGACCTTGACCATGGATAGAGCAGCCTTGTGCAGGCTGCAGGTTTTAAAGAAAGTGTGGGAGGAGGGGGAAGCCCGGGAGAGGGAGGGAGGATACAGAGGGAGCGAAAGATTCAAAGGGGGAGGGGAGAGAGCAGTCGAGTTGTAATGTGTTTAAGAACACTGAAAAGAACACTGCGGTGTGGAGGAGGGTTCGTGGGAGGGGAGGGAGGAGGTAGTAGCCGAGGTGAAGTGTTTATGGGAGAGGGAGGGGATAGGGGAGGGTGGGGGAGACCAACCACACAGATCATATTTAAGGAGGGGAGAGGGGAGGGGGGAGGGGAGACCGCTAACTCAGATCATATTTTACATAACGAGACAAGGTCAGGTGAAAGCTCCTCCCGACCGCCAGATGTCAGGTCTGTTTGTTTACGTTTTGACATTCCGTTGACGGGAATGAGATTCGACATTACCACATTACCTACACGCCGTTTCTGCGGCTGTTTCCTCTTATCAGAGTCTTTCTTACAATATGACACTGCAAGGACATGGAAAACATTTCTTTTTTTGTAAGGGCTCACATTCTTATTTATAACTATTTCATTAATTCTTTGGTAGAGGATTTCAGCAACTCATTTTTGAGAGTACAGTTGATTTGCAATAGGAACTCTCTTTGAATCATAAGTGGAGAAAGATTACTTAGGCTAAATAAATTCATTTCAATAATAGGTATGGTTCAGTGTAATTGAGATAATGGAGTGTGATCAGGATATTAATGGCAACATGGAGTATTCCACACCTAAATTACCAAGCTGTGATCTAACACCAGGAAAACTCACGTAAAGATACAAACATAAAATAATAATAATAATAATAATAATAATAATAATAATAATAATAATAATAATAATGAGAAGACGAAGAAGAAGAATAGTTACTTTAATCCTATTCTATATTTCATCAATGATTACTTTTGCTTCAAATAGTTTCTACAACAGCAACAACAATAATAACAGCAACAGTTAGGCAAACTGTCCGTATTTTATAACACTTTACAAAACAAAAGAGAAATAAAAAAAAATAGAAGGAAAGAAAAGAACAAAGAGCGAAGCAGAACGTACACTGATGATGACGTCTCCATCGGAAGGCGGACGCTATACGTGAGGTAACTGAAGTTACTCTTTCCCACCTTTGATTTACGCAGCAAAAAAAGAAAAAAAGAAAGAAAGAAAAAACTTGAATTACGATGCTAAAAATGTGCACGCAGCTCTCAGTCTCGAGGGAATAATGCTTTCACAGTTCTTTTCTCCTATTTCTTTCAAGTGAGATAGCGGCATAGAGAAAGCACCCTTTGCACGCAAATAAATAAATAAATAAATAAATATGTAATAAATTATATATATATATATATATATATATATATATATATATATATATATATATATATATATATATATATACTAAGAATATACTCTTATATATATATATTATATAAGAATGTACATACTTGATTATTATATTTGTATGTTTGTGTATGAGTATGAATGTATATACAGACATGTGTATATATATTTTTAAATAAATAATATATATTCAGGGATCTGTATACACATACATGTACATAGACACAC
>NC_089796.1:12214301-12231801 GCF_040412425.1 Macrobrachium rosenbergii | reverse complement strand
GTGTTCTAATTCGTTCTTACAGAGAGGGAGCGTTTATGGTTTTAATCTTCGTTACGGCGTCAATAACCTAGCTGTTGTCACGCCAGTTTTAGTAGCTATAATCAATTAATCATTAAATCTTCGTTGGGGTGAACCCGGTCCTGTCTTGACTGTAAAAAGCATGGAAAACAGAAGCAGAGAGCGAATTCCATAACTTAGCAGAAAAAGAATAAAATAGGAAACTAAACCCTCTCTCTCTCTCTCTCTCTCATTTATTTGGGCCTCACTAAAATCTACTGCCGATTACAACAGACACTCAAAGTCGCTGCTATCTTCCAAGCATAGGTTTTGGGGATGAGGTTGCAAGCCTTACAAATGTCACAGGCGCTCATACGTTATAGGTTTTTGGAACTTATTAGTAGACATCCCACCCAAAGACTGACCATAGCCAAAACTGAATCAATTCAGTGAAGGAGAGACCTGCGGTAGTGAATACCTTACTGCCACCTTAGGTCACCAAATCATAAAATTAACCGACGTAAACGTTATTGCAATGATCAGAGGACCCATGACGTAACAATGACGTTAATGCACAGATTTAACAAAAAAAAAAGACACGTTAACATTAAATAAAAATATTTCAAATACAAAAAAATCTTTTAAACTCTGCACTGAGTCACGTTGACCATTGGCCAAGATGATAAATCTCGCTGGTGTCCTTCTCCATCTGTTCTGGATAAAGAATGCCTATTGGATGCCACCCCTCCTAACCTTCACCCCACCCCCTCCTCTATACCACCACCCTACCCTTTACTCAAGTTCCCTCCCTCCTTCCCCCTCTCCCCCTACTTAACGAAATCCCTAAGCCATTCCGACCCTTTGAGTTCCGACGGTTTCGTTCCTTTGGCTTCCTCTTCCTTCAATATATTTGCTGTATGGAAGATCTCGTTCGGTTAGTATTTGTCATTTCGACGCTTTAAAATTCCTTTTAATTTCATTATTGTTGGAATGGAATGGAATATAGAATCTAGGCCAAAGGCCAAGCGCTGGGACCTATGAGGTCATTCAGCGCTGAAAGGAAAATTGAGAGTAAGAATTTCTGAAAGGTGTAACGGGAGGGAAACCTCTCAGTTGCACTATGAAACAACTGTCAGAGAGGGTGGAAAGTCAGATGGAAGAATGAGAATGTGAACGGAGGTACAATAAAAGGAATGAAAGAGGTTGCAGCTAGGGGCCGAAGGGGCGCTGCAAAGACCCTTAAGCAATGCCCACAGTGCACCACGCGGGATGCACTGACGTGACTATCCCCCTGCGGAGATAATTGTTGACTCCTTTTATCTGCATTTGCTATGATTAAACATTCTTTCGTGCTTTTATTTGTCTTGTTACTAATGGGTTCGCCCCCCCGCTCCCTTCCTGCCCTCAAAATACACCCAAATCAACCCTTCCACCTCCAGTGTCTACCCTAAATGCCACTTCACGTTTTCTTTGCAAAATTTACATTAGTAAACTTTCTTTCCTTCCATATTCTACTTCTTTTAACGTGCTTTTTTCCCATTTGAATGGGGTAAGCACGGTGCCTTCTTTTTGAAGGACTTTCATTTTAGTTGCCTATTATTTTCATCATTTGATCTCAAATTCCGTCATTCTAGATCTGCTAAAGTCACCTTGGTATCATTCTCGTTTTTCATTTTTAACCATCATTGCGCAAAAATAATTTTGTTATTAACTTTACTTTATCTCTAATCAACTTCAACGTCCTCTACTTGCAAAGCTTAATAATTTTCGCTTTTTCTTATTTTCGTTTTAACCTCAAGATCTTTTATTATTCATTACTTGGTCATTTGCATATTATGAAGTTCAAAACATGCCGACGGCATAACAGAAACGAAGACGGTAGTCTTTACAGAAAGAACATTAAATTAAGATAAAATATACAAGTGGCACTTTTCCGTAGTATTTAAGAACTTTCTTTCTTTGATACTAGTAAAAAAAAATTCCTGACAGATTTCTAATCATATGAAAGCGACAACATTGTTTTGAGAATCTCATGCAATTCGATGCCTGCCTTTAGGATTCTCACCGCTATAACTTGGTATGAAAATATTTTTAAGAACTGAAAATACCCAACATCTGCATACATATACCTTTAATAAGAAAGAAACTCACCCCTAGTCCTAATTCGAGAGAAAAAACAAATTAGGAAAACATAGCAAAATGAAAACTATTTTAACGGAAAAAACAATTTAATTCGCCAAAACGACAGCCAAATGTCTTGGCAAAATGTCCAGCCATTTCATAATAAGGGAGAGAAATGCTGAATAAAAAGTTTTGAGCAGTACGCGCCTGCGCAGTTTACATCTATTATGCTACCATAAAAGTCTCCAATTACTTACATGTTCTTGAACTATTAACATGCAGGACGATAACACTCATTCTGAAATTAAACCAAATAATTCAGTTACTGACATTATGCACAGCACTGATAATGCTTTCAAATTATATGACTGCCATTAACACTATTTAAAATTTAAAAGAAGTTATTCAGCGATTATATCTGTAAATGTCATGTAAAAACATCACCAGAATGGAAATATACGAGTGTCATTAATACCTAATGAAAGGACTCTTTCTCTCTCTCTCTCTTTTGTTATCAAGAAAGTGTCCAAAGCCAGGGGGTACATAAAAATTTCCACTCTCTCTCTCTCTTTCTTTTGCTCACTTTGCCTTTTCTCTCTATAAGACAGCCAACTTCTCTCTCTCTCTCTCTCTCTCTCTCTCCTTGCCACTTATTCTCCCTATAGGACAGCTGATTTCTCTCTCTCTCTCTTTCTCTCTGTCTTCCTTTTGCCACTTGTTCTCCGTATAAGACAGCCAATTTCTCTCTCTCTCTCTCTCTCTCTCTCTCTCTCTCTCTCTCTCTCTCCTTCCACGGCAAATCTGTTGTGTGACTTATCAGCCGTGGCGTCCGCTAGGCCGTCGGTGCTCGACCTATCTTGATGGACGAAGTGACCAAAGCCAATATCATGTCGTCCATGGGGTATACAGCAGAGCTAAGAAGGGTACATCTGCTAAACAAAAGGGGAAAAAAGATACAGAAAAAGAAAAAAAATGAAGATCGGGAGGATTATGCGTACTGGGGAAAAAGCTGACAAAAGAGGAAGGAGTTGCGCAAAGGCGGATTGATACTCTCTGCCTTATACAATATCAAAAGTTGCTGAAACGTGCAATCAACACTGCAAACATTGCTGAAACGTGAAACAAACTTTAGAAACGCGAAGCAAACGTTAGCAACGTTGATGGAATGTGAAACAAACGTTAGAAACATTGCCGAAGCGTGCACCAACCGCTGGCAAACAACGGCGCTGAAACTTACAACAAACGTTAGAAATGTTGCTGAAACTTCCAACAAACGTTAGAAACCTTGCTGAAGCGTGAACAAACTTTAGAAATGTTGCTGAAACTTGCAACAAACGTTAGAACATTGCTGCAACGTGCATCAAATTTAGAAAAGTTGATGAAATGTGCAACAAACGTTAGGAACGTTGCTGAAACGGGAAACAAAAGTTAGAAACGGTGCTGAAATTTGCAAAAAACGTTGCAAGGGTTGCTGAAACGTGCAACAGACGCTAGAAACGTCGCTGAAACGTGCAACAAATGTTAGAAGTGCTGTAGAAACGTGAAACAAACGTTAGAAACATTGCTGAAACTCACAACAAATGATGGAAAAATTGCTGGAACTTACAATAAACGTTAGAAACATTGCCGAAAGGTGCAACAAGCGTTAGCAGTGTTGTAGAAACGTGAAACAAACGTTAAAAACACTGCTGAAACGTGCACAAATGTTAGAAAGGTTGCTGAAACGTGCAACAGACGTTGAAAACGTTCTTAAACATGCAACAAACATTAGTAGTCTCACGGAAAGGGCGATGGGTCGTGGCTAGGCCTGAGAGCCAACGGAGGATGAAATAAAGTTAGATATTGTTAGAAGAAAGGCCTCCAGCGCCCTATTTGTTATTTGCCCGTATTTTGAACCTTGCTGACTCCGCGAATTAACTGGTGGTTTACGGTGCGAGGAAATACTTGATGATTACGTCACAACTGCATGAATACATACATTCACACGCACATATGCACAGATCATAAAAGATAAGTGAAACTGATATATACTAAGGTATGTAAGCGAGAGAGAGAGAGAGAGAGAGAGAGAGAGAGAGAGAGAGAGAGAGAGAGAATGGGTACGAAAACAAAATCTGAGGAGCATAAGATCCTGTGTTGCAGGCGCGAACGTGACAACACGTGGCGAGAGGCCATGCTGTGAGAACCCTCCTTTTTCAATTGCGAAAATAGCAAGTTCTTCAAAATTAGGTGGAGTTGCATAAAATGGATAAATATTAGCTAAATGAAAAAAAAAAACCTCTTACACACTCTCTGCCATTCATCCATACCTTGTACACACGGGCGCACAGACACACACACGCACGCACACACACATATACATATGTATATATATATCTAAGAGTATATCTAATTATATATATATATAATTATATATATATATATATATATATATATATATATATATATATATATATATATATATATATATATATATATATATACAGTATATATCTAGATAGACAATTTTCACAAGTTTCTGAAAATTTAATCATAGTGGCAGTAAGTGAGAAATTTAATTACCATGCGCGATACACAGTGTATTCAAATTATTTCTGAACGTTTCGAATGGAAGTTTGATTTCATTGCCGTTAACGAAAAACAAGAACAATAACAATAACAAAAACAAACAAAACGCAACTGATAATTTACAATATACATTTCCTAAAGGCTGCTTTACTGAAAGTTCACTATGACAAACATTATTTTGAATATACGCTCTTGCTGATTTCAGAAAGAACTGGCTTAAAATCACTTCCAGATACTTGAAGGTTAAGCTCCGGGGAGAGAGAGAGAGAGAGAGAGAGAGAGAGAGAGAGAGAGAGAGAGAGAGAGAGAGAGAGAGAGAGAGAGATTGTATATTTACTTAATCCTTAGACTTACTTAAAGATCACGCAATATACACTTCTCGGTAAACTGAATGTTATACCATGGTAATGCATGATTTCATAAATATATTAATTGGTTAATTGTGTTTTTACTGAATAATTAACTAATTAAAAGTAATTGTGAGGATAGCCTACTTGTTTCAGCAATTCTGAAAGGTAACTATTATTATTATTATTATTTATGTGATCAGCAGTAATTCAGGAGGGGTACAATAAGAAAACATAAAAAACGCGGCTAGAAAAAAAAGAGTTAAAAAGAGAAAAATATAAAAAAGGACAGTCCCATGAAACTGCCAGAAAGCAAATTTTGAATCTGATCTACGCAGGGGTTTATAATTCCTCCCAACATTATTATAACACCTCTCTCTCTCTCTCTCTCTCTAGCAACTTTGGATTCCAGTTATCTTTACAGTGTATGAAAAAATAGTTTCGTAAACGAAAACTCTTTTGCATCTGTTAACAAAAGCATTTTATTTTTTGATGCGATTGTTTATTTCAGCAAATTCAGTTATATGATAAAAAGCTAACTTTAGATGAATGTTCTGACGTAAAATTAGCCTTATTCTTGCTCTAGAATTTTAGCCTTTTTTGAAGGAAAATTCAACTTAATCCAAGTCATAAATTAAAATCACATAATTACCTGTCAGAAAACTGCACTATGAAAACCCCTCTCCTCATTAACCACGATGCGCTCACCACGGGTAATGCTAACAAAATTCATATACTTACCAGGAACTTTACTTTCAGTAACTACACCATTCCTCATAGAGAACTGTAAATAAAAAAGGGACGGAGACTAGCTACCAACAACAACAGCAAAGCGAACGCGCCATTTTCACGCGGGGCGTAAAACCTTACAAACAATGTCGAAGAGAAAAGACAACATGCCCTCCAGAAATATATACAGCGGCCACGCCGCGCGTGACAGGACAATACGTTCTCAAAAGCAGGTCAGAGAGAGAGAGAGAGAGAGAGAGAGAGAGAGAGAGAGAGAGAGAGAGAGAGAGAGAGATATGAAGAGGCGCAGCAGGTCGATCAAGAAAGCTAGAGTATTTAAAAAGTTAAACATTTCGATTCGCCGAACTGCTTTTGTTTTCAGGTGGGAATCAAAACGTGTTTAGACGAAACTGTTCCTTCTTGGAAAGAAAACACGTCCCTTTTAACCTGAGAGAGAGAGAGAGAGAGAGAGAGAGAGAGAGAGAGAGAGAGAGAGAGAGAGAGAGAGAGAGAGAGAGAGAGACGCGCAGCAGGTCGATCAAGAAAGTGAAAATACTTTGAAAAAGTAAAATATTTCGATTCTCTTGGAAAGAAAACACGTCCCTTTTAACTTGAGAGAGAGAGAGAGAGAGAGAGAGAGAGAGAGAGAGAGAGAGAGAGAGAGAGAGAGAGAGAGAGGCGCAGCAGGTCGATCAAGAAAGCAAAAATATATAAAAATTGAAATATTTCGATTCGCTGAACTGTCGTTGCTGCTTTCAGGTGGGGGCGAAAAAGCGTTTAGACGAAACTGTTCCCTCTCGGAAAGAAAACACGTCCCTTTTAATTTGAGAGGAGAGAGAGAGAGAGAGAGAGAGAGAGAGAGAGAGAGAGAGAGAGAGAGAGAGAGAGAGAGTGTGGGGTGGAAGGGAGAGGTCCAGAGGAAGCGTGAGAGATGGGGATAGGGAGGAGGATAGGACAGGGGTGAGTGGCGCTGGCATCGACGAGAGAGAGAGAGAGAGAGAGAGAGAGAGAGAGAGAGAGAGAGAGAGAGAGGGGAACAATGGCGACCACTCCAGTCGTGTAGGCTGCCGCCGCCGCCACGCCTCCCTCCCTGAATGCAGTTTTGCTTATCCCGACAAGATTCTGCGAAGATTGAGAGTGTTTTTTCGATGCGCCTCCGCCTCTTCGAGGAGGAGGCTAACCATTCAGAGATCTGGCCAATATCGTTCCCCCCTGGCCCTCAGGCTCGCGAGGATATAACACTTTTTAGCTGGTGTTTCGGTTTTTTATTTTGTTCCAGATCGACGCTTTTTTCGGGCGTTGGGCCTGTTGGCAGTTGTGCTTATTGGCGCTTATGGCCGTTACTTGTTTAAGTCTTTTATTAATTGTTATTCTTTTGTTTTTTTTTCAGATTAGCTGTTATATACTATATATATTCCTTAGGATTCCTCCTATGGAGCGTTTACTTTTGTTTTAATTAGTGCTCTTGTATAATTGACGCTTATGACTATTATCTTTTTGTGTGTGTTTAAGGCTTTAATGAATTGTTCTTCTTTTGTTTTTTCACATTGCCATTTAAATATTTCTTTTGGTTCCCCCTATGGAGCTCTTTATGTTATTTCATTTTTATTTATTTTAATCAGTGATCTTATATAATTGATGCTTATAACTATTACTTGTTTTGTTTTGTGTTTAAGGCTTTTATGAATTATTATTTCCATGGTTTTTCAGATCAGGAGTTAATTTTTTTGTTTTAATTATTGCACTTAGGTAAGTACTGTCTCTGATTCTCCTCACCTACACTTATGCATTGTTCTTTTACTCTTAATTGACACTTTCATGCATTTTTCCCCCCCTCGATAACACTTGCTTATGTTGTTTCTGTTTTTTCACATTAACACTTCCGTGTGTTGTTTGTTTTCCCGTCAATAAATTTGTGTTATGTTGTTCATTTTTATCCTATTAGACTTAGATATTGTCACAGTTATTTGAGAATGACACTTACATCTATATATATATATATATATATATATATATATATATATATATATATATATATATATATATATATATAATATTCCTGTTTGTATAATTTTGTTTTTTTAACAGAAATTACTTTTCATCCCCACCTAAATATCTTTAATCAATTATCGACGAATACTTGGTTAATGAGTTTTTTTTACTTGGATGTATTGTTTCTAACCTCATTTTTTTCTACTGCAGTTTTTGTACTGTTTCTCTAAACTCAATTAAGCCTCAGATTTTTTTTCCCTTTATCATTAACGATTTTATATTCTTTTCAGTTTTTTCCAAATTTATAGCTCCAGTTTTTTTAGGCTAAATACCTACTTATGCAGTAAATGTAATTTTATAGGACTTACAGTAAAAGCGTAATTTTCCAACAAAAAACTTGAATGACAAAAAAAGGTCCATTTTTTACCTATTATATAATCATACTGTACATCAACTCGCTTTGTTTATTCGAAAAATACAACGGATGTTGTAAAAGTTTTACAAATTCGATACTGGAATCCATAGATTTCTGCAGCGTTTTAATGGATCAGAAGCTTAAGCATAAAAAATTCAAAAGAAATTTGAGTTTAACAAACGTAAAATAACAAACCAAGCCATGCAGACTCGGGCACAAAGTTTCTCACTGCCTACACTGAATTAGAGATAAAACGTCAAGTAACAGATGATTTTTCGCTTAACAACAACAACTATAAAAATCAATAATAAAATAATCTACGGACCAACACCACCATATTTCGCTTACTTTGGTGTTCAAGTAAAGCAGCTTAAACAATATTGTAGTATGAAAAACCCTCTGCAAAGGTTAATTTCCAAAGCGGCTATTAATATTACTGATTATATATATATTATATACAATTATATATATGTATGTATGAACATGTATACTGCACAATGAACCTCTGAATCACAGAATAAATAATGACAGAAATGAATAAAAACAGAAACTTTCACAAAGGTCTCTAATAAAACGATGCAGTATAAGATGCACCAAGAATATTAATTGAGCCTGCTAATCATCAGAATGATAATAAATTACGAAGTTATCTACGAGTCCTCCCTAATGCTGGATGTCGTCCATAATTCAATTACTGGTAGTTTACCAGCTTGTCCTCAGGCGCCCTGTCTCGAGGGCACGACTGGGTGGGTGTTGGGGGTTGGATATCGAGGGGCGGTTGAAACACAACAAGAGAAGGTGGATAAAACTCAAAATGGCGGAGAAAGGTAAAATGAAACTAGGCAGAGAAAGGTTAAACTACACATGGCGGAGGAAAGGCTAATCCTAAGATGGCTGAGAAATGCAGATCCTAACATGGCGGAGAAAGGCAAGTCTCAACATGGCTGACAAAGGTAAAAGTCAACATGGCTGAGTAAGGCAGCTTTCAACACGGTCGAGAGAGGCTAAATATAATATGGCGGAGAAAGGCAAATCCTAATATGAGTGAGAAAGACTAAACCAAACATGGCCGATAAAGGGTAAACCCATCATGACGGAGAAGCACAAAACCCAACATGGCTGAGATAGACAAAACCTAACATGCTGTGAAAAGAGGAAATCCCAACATGTTAGAGAAAGGTTAAACGCAACATGGCTAGGAAAGGAAAATCCTAATATGGGTGAGAAATGGAAAAACCTAACATGACAGGGAAAGGCAAAATCCAACATGGTCGAGAAAGACGAAACCCAACATGGCGGAGACACGCAAACCTAACAAGACAGAGAGAGTCAAAACCCAACATGGCAGAGAAAAGCTCAACTCAACATGGCTGAGAATGGGAAAACCTAACATGGCTGACTAAAGGCAAAACCCAACATGGCTGACAAAGGCAAAACTCAACACAGCTGTGGCAGGCAAATCCAACATGGCTGAAAAAGGCAAAACCCAACACAGCTGTGGCAGGTAAAACCCAACATGGCTGACAAAGGCAAAACCCAGCACGGCTGTGAAAGCCAAAACCCAACATGGCTGAGAAAAGCAAAACCCAACACGGCTGTGAAAGCCAAAACCCAACATGGCTGACGAAGGAAAGACCCAACACGGCAGTGATATGCAAACCCAACATGGCGAAAAGAAAACCCATCACGAACCCAACATGACAGATAAGGTAAAATAACAAACGCGGCGGCGAAAGGTAAAACCCAACATGGCGGAGAAAGTAAAATTCCCGAGGCGGCGGAAAAAGGTAAAACTCAACATGGCGGAAAGAGGTAAACAAAGCTTTTACACCTTTTTGAATTATACAGTTTAATTTATCGAGTACCTTTTTATTTTATCATCTTTTATCTTTTATTTTATCTTTTATTCTCAAGATTTTCTTTCTTTCTTCTCCCAGCACTAGTGGTCAGGTGAGCGAATCAGAATTTTACCTTTCTCGTTACGAATTCTACGCTTTAATTCTCTCTTCTGTTTTCATATTTATTCTTTATTGTCTCTGTTCCTTATGTTTATTTTCTCTCCTCCCAATCATTTTCTGAATCTAGTGGTCAGGTGAATAATCAGATCCTTAACTTTGCCTTTATGAATTCTGAGTTTTGATCTCTCTCTTTCTCTGTCTGTCTGTCTGTCTCTCTCTCTCTCTCTCTATTCGCCCTTCTTTATCTCTCTCATTCTCTCCCTATCCTAGCGGTGAGGTGAGCGAGTCAGGCCTTTAACTTTCCATTTCTTTCTTCTTCCATTTTCTATATCAGCTTTTCTTCACTCTCTTTCTCTCTCCCTTTCTATATCAGCTTTCATTCCCTTCCTGCCCTAGCAGTCAGGTGAGCTCTTTTACCTTCTCTCCCTCCATTTTCTTTCTTCTTTCTATCTTCATCCTCCTTCATTCCCCTTCCTGCTCTCCATAGCGGTCAGGTGAGCGAATCAAGAATTTACCTTTCTCATTACGGCCTCTCCATTTTCTTTCTTCTTCTCTATTTTCTATACAGTTCTTCATTCTCCTCCTCCTCCTCCTCCTTTCATCTCTCTCTCTCTCTCTCTCTCTCTCTATTCTCCATTCTTCATCTCTCTCATTCTCTTTCTGACCTAGCAGTCAGGTGAGCGAATCAAGAATTTACCTTTCCCACACATGACTCCATTTTCCTTTCTATTTTCTACATCAGCTTCTCTCCTATTCCTCCCTCCTCTCTCTCTCTCTCTCTTTTCTCTCTCCTACATATTCAGGTGAGCGAATCAAGAATTTACCTACAGTTACGTTTCCATTTTCATTTTCTCAGTTCTCCTCCTCCTCCTCCTCCTCCTCATCTCTCTCTCTCTCTCTCTATTCTCCATTCTTCATCTCTCTCATTCTCTTTCTGACCTAGCAGTCAGGTGAGCGAATCAAGAATTTACCTTTTCATTACGACCTCTCCATTTTCTTTCTTCTTCTCTATTTTCTATATCAGTTCTTCATTCTTCTCTTTCTCCTCCTCCTCCCCCTTTCATCTCTCTCTCTCTCTCTCTCTCTCTCTCTCTCTCTTCCTGCGCTAGCGGTCAGGTGGGCGATGAATCTAACATAGACCAAATCTTTTCACGAGTAAATAGCATCGCACGTGAGTCGACCGCCAACGACCGGTAATTTGCCGGCCCTAATTGGTCCTTCGGGGACGGTTGCCAGATGTACGCGGATCCCAACACACAATCCCTCTCTCTCTCTCTCTCTCTCTCTTTACCTACTCCGTAAATTCACTTTCGCTTCTTTTTTTCACATTTCATATTGTATTTAATCGGTCTGTTTCTACGGGAGACAGTCATTTACGCAGAAATACATACAAACATGCACACATACACGCACATAAAAATATATATATTATATATATATATATATATATATATATATATATATATATATATATATATATATATATATATATATATATACATACATACATACACACGCAATGGAATTCTTCCCTACCAGAATCCCCAAATGTATAAAAGTAAATAATTTAAAGAAATTTAGGAATACAGACAAGAATCAATGTAACTCCTTTCATATCTCTCAGGAACATGTGACCAATATTCTCCTCCTTAAAAAAAAAGAAGATAAGCGTATAATCTATGTGTTAGGAGTGCTGAGAATCAAATAACAAGTAAATTGAAGTGAAATTCTTTAACAAAAACTGAGTAGAAGTGGTATAAAAAATAATTACAAGAAGAGGCAATGACATTAACAAATAAAGGAATAAAAGCAAAAGAAAAACGAAAGATAAAATCGTAATGAAAATAGAAGGAGAAGAAGTAGAAGAAAAATCAGAAAGAAATGGCAGTGTATTTATTTTAGTAACAATTGGAGGAATAAGAAGGTATAGAGGCAAAAGAATGAATTAAGAAAATGAAATAGAAATAGGATTAGAATAAGCAAAAGAAAAAATAAGAAAGAAATGACAGGGTATTCAATTTAGTAACAGTGGAGAAATAAGAAGGTACAGAAGCAAAAGAAGGAAATGAAGAAATGCAATGAAAATTGGATTATAATAAGTAAAAGAAAAGTAATAAAGAGATGACAGGGCATTCGTTTTAGTAACAAGTGAAGAAATAAGAAGGAATAGAAGCAAAAGAAAAAAAATATCATAATGAAAGTAGGATAAGAAAAAGCAGAGGAAAAGTAAGAAAATTTTAGTTACAAGTGAAGAAATAAAATGAAATCCAAGCAAAACAAGGAAGAAAGAAAATGAAATGAAAATAGGATTAGAAGTAAAAGGAAAATAAGAAAGAAATGACAGGGTATTCATCTAAATTCCAGGACAGGTATTTTCCCACGTGTGGCCACTTCACAGTTTTCACCTTTAAAACTTTTTTTTTTTTTTCATTGTCAGAATTTCAGGAATGGCCAATCCTTTACCTGACTTCTACTGGATTTGTTTTCACATTTTTTCAAAGATTAGTATTCCATTTTGCGATATTGTTATTATTATTATTATTATGAAAAGCGCAGCAACATTAACTTGTTCCAGATGAAATTATATTCAGTGTGAATAGTAAAAGTAAACTACTATGCATATATTATATACTTACGTAAAACAAACAAACAAAAAATAACAAATAAACGAAGACAAATCAGAAAAAACACAAAGAGGTAAACAAAATAAAATAATTTAGGCCAGAAAACCTCAGCTGTGTTGCGGCCTATTTTTAAAGACAATCTTCCCACAGCCTTGCAGTGTAGGGAATGAAGGCCCAATTTTTTTTTGTACTAGGCAGTGTGGCATGAAAGCATTTTCTCAAAGGATGCTTTAGAAGCAAGAGCCCGTGGCGGAATACAACTGCTTAATTTTTCAACGACAAAAGCAACGACAAAGTTTTTAGCGAATTGGCAACTATTATGGTTTGTCCTACATTGTATACAAAGTACGGAATGTTTCAGGAAAGATATTTACTCACTTTCTTTGTTAAATAAACACATTCTTTGTTTAATAGTTGTACACACGCTTTCTCTGGAAAAATAAACACACTTTTTCATAAACTATTTCTACTTTTTTTTGATAAAACATAAAAACACTTCTTTTCTATAAATTTAGACACTTTCTTTAATGAAATACACTTACACACTGACACAAACACAAACATACATACTTTTACTTTTCTGTAAAAGAAAACTATTGTGCCGTCTTTGTCTGTCCGTCCGCACTTTTTCTGTCCGCCCACAGATCTTAAAAATTTTAGTTAGAGGCCACAAATTGGTATGTTGATCATCCACCCTCCAATCATCAAACATACCAAATTGTAGCCCTCTAGCGTCAGAAATTTTGATTTTATTTAAGGTTAAAGTTAGTCATAATCGTGCTTCTGGCAACGATATAGGATAGGCCACCAGCGGGTCGTGGTTAAAGTTTCGCGGACCGCGGCTCATACAGCATTATACGGAGACCACCAAAAGATAGATCTGTTTTCGGTGGCCCTGATTATACACTGTAGCGGCTGTGCAGAAAACTCGATTGCGCCGAAGAAACTTCGACACATTATTTACTTGCTTAATACTATATTCACAAACTTTTATTTTTTATAAATTATAAGCACACTTCCTTTGATAGGATAAGCTATATTATCAATTGAAGGATTTATTTTTGCCCAAAAGACTTATAAGATTTGCGACACAATATCTATTTCCACATCAGTCCGGAAGAAGCAAGAAAAGGGGGGGCTATAAACTAGTCTCTAAATAGACGAAAGGCCACAAGCGTCAGAAACAACAAAGCACGACGAAAATTCCAAAGCTTGGAAATACCAGCAGCGAAAAACACTCACTGAACCATGTCGTAAAAAGATGACCGATTTCCATAGCTAGAAACTCTGGAATCATAATTAAAAAAACCTGTTCTTTAACATGAAGACATCTGATTAACTTTTAAACACCAATAGGCTTTTATTATCTCTATATGTATGAATTTTCCTGAGGTGTCTTGTATGAAGACAATGTAAGATTACACGCTTCAAGTTCATAATAAATTCCGGACAACTATGTGCTGAAAGGATAATTGTCTAAAGTAACATAAATGTTAAAAAAATCAATAAATATCTCCAAATGTGTAATATCATAAAGGAATATTTATAATATATTCTCTTATGATAAATATAATAAATATTTATTCAGTTCACTATATTCCTGTAACAACTCACTGATTTATAAGGATTCGACCTCTTTCTCTCCTTTTGGAATGAAAGTTTTAAAAAAGGCATGGACTAGCTTTTCTAACCTCTGATGAAACAAACTGAGAGAGAGAGAGAGAGAGAGAGAGAGAGAGAGAGAGAGAGAGAGAGAGAGAGAGAGAGTCATCAAAACTATTTTTCCGACGAAGGAAAAAACAAAGCAGAGGAAAGATTGTTTATTGTGAGGATTAGGTGGGTGTAGTGTGGGGAGGGGGAGAGGAGGGGAAGGGGGATGGCGATGGATCCAGTCCTTGAAGGTGTTGATGATGAAGTGAGAGAGAGAGAGAGAGAGAGAGAGAGAGAGAGAGAGAGAGAGAGAGAGAGAGAGAGAAGAATCAAATACAAAAATATAACACCTCAATAAAAGATGATTTTTCCCTAGATTTGAAACCAAAAGCAGAATTTTTTTCAAGAAGGATTTAGAGGGGGTGGAGAGAGAGAGAGAGAGAGAGAGAGAAAAAGAATCAAATACAAAAATATAACACCTCAATAAAAATTAACACCAATAAAAGACGGGTTTTTTCCCCCGAGATTTGAAACCAAAAGCAGAATTTTTTTCAAGAAGGATTTAGAAAGAGAGAGAGAGAGAGAGAGAGAGAGAGAGAGAGAGAGAGAGAGAGAGAGAGAGAGAGAGAGAGAGAGAGAAAAAGAATCAAACACAAAAATATAACACCAATAAAAAGATGATTTTTTCTGAGATTTGAAACCAAAAGCAGAATTTTTCAAGAAGGATTGAGAGATGATAGGGTGATTGGAGAGAGAGAGAGAGAGAGAGAGAGAGAGAGAGAGAGAGGATTTTCCCGATACTAGGTAAAAAAACGTGTTAAAAAGATTGCCTATCGTAAGGATCTGAAGAGGGGGGGCGGGACGAGTGGAGGGGATTGGGTGGGTGCATAGCTGTGGGCGTGGGTGTGGGTGTGGAAGTGTGGGGGGGAACCCATCGAGCTCTTGAAGGTGCTGATGAAGTTAGCGTGGGTGTGAATGACGAGGGTCTTGTAACTAAATGGCGTTTACCTATTCCGAGGGTGAACCGCCGTCTCTTTATTGCTTCTCCCTACTTTTTATCTGATTGTTATCAATTAGTGTCGCCCGTCACATCTGGAACAGACACGCCCGGAATAACGACGATACTCTCTCTCTCTCTTTCCCTTTCTCTTGGCCTCTCCTCCTTCTCCCATTCCTTCTCGTTATTAATTTTATCTTTATTTCTGTATTTTCCCAGTCACCCCCTGCTCTCTCTCTCTCTCTCTCTCTCCTTCTCCTCCCCATTCGTTCTCGTTATTTTTATCTTTATTTCTATATTTTCCCATTCTCTCTCTCTCTCTCTCTCCTTCTTTGTCACTAATTCGTTCTCGTTGCCAATTTCATTTTTATTTTCATATTTTCACCATTAATTTTCCTCTCTGCTTGGTCACGTTGTTTCTAGGTGCAGAGGTTACTGGGTCTTTCTATCTGTCAGTTTGTCTGTCTGTACGTCTGTCTGGCTGTTTCTTTATTCCTTTCGCTAATTTTTTCCTTTGGGATTTTTTACCATTTATTTTCTGACGCAACTAACATTATTTCTATTTACGTAGTTTGCAGCCAAAGATTCTCTCTCTCTCTCTCTCTCTCTCTCTCTCTCTCTCTCTCTCTGGACATGTTTGATGTCAACTTCACCCAAATGTCATAAATACCAAATAACAATTTCAAGAAGTTACCATTCCACTTTTAAGCCATTGGCGTGGTTCAGTTAATATTACGTCACAGTTTTTATTAGTTTTCTGTAAAAGAAAACTAATGAGATGGCTATTTGTCTGTCCGTCCACACTTTTTCTGTCCGCCCCCAGATCATAAAAAGTACTGAGGCTAGAGGGCTGCAAATTGGTACGTTGATCATCCACCCTCTAATCATCAAACATTTCAAATTGCAGCCATTTAGCCTCAGTAGTTTTTATTTAATTTAAGGTTAAAGTTAGCGATGATCGTGCGTCTGGCAACGATACAGGACAGGCCACCACCGGGCCGTGGCTGAAAATTTCATGGGCCGCGGCTGAGAGCTTCATACATTAGGCTATACACTGTACAGAAGACTCGATTGCACCGAAGAAACTTCGGAGCATTTTTTACTTGTTTGCATTTCTAATCGTCACAATAAACAGAGATATCATTATGTCGATTATAAATTTATCTTCAGCGATCAACCGCTAACAATCTGCTAAGAGCTTGCATACTTATTCGGCATACAAGCCCGGACTAAAAAAAGTTAGTTAAGTATATCTTAGTTTAACCAGACCACTGAGCTGATTAACAGCTCTCCTAGGGCTGGCCCGAAGGATTAGATTTATTTTACGTGGCTAAGAACCAATTGGTTACCTAGCAACTAAGAACCAATTGGTTACCTAGCAACGGGACCTACAGCTTATTGTGGAATCCGGACCACATTATAGCGAGAAATGAATTTCTATCACCAGAAATAAATTCGTCTTATTCTTCACTGGTCGGTAGAAGATTCGAACTCGCGGCCAACAGAGTGCTAGCTGAGAACGAAGCCCACTCCCCCAACGAAGAACTTCCGGATTGAAAAAGTGGGATGGTCGTGACGATTATGGCGTCTGATTTAAGATACTGGAACGTTACTACATGTTAAAATACACGTTAGGAGCAATGGATTCTAAAGAGGGCCTAAGACTACGCAGCTTAATGAGTTAGTAGGAGACATATAACTGAGACGGTTGGGTAGCATCTGAACACACGTACTTTGTTTGTGTGTCTGTGTGTGTGTTTGTGTACGCTCATATATGTTGGTGAATTTCCTGTTCATTCAATTTTACTACATATTCGCTGCACGTGTGTGTGCGTATACCATTTCTACAATTATGTAATCATTATGTATGTGTGTATGTATGTACGAGTATGTATGTAATGAAAGGTAATCCATTTACTTAAAAGACGCTAGTCTAAAAAGCGCGCGGCACTAGTGGCTCTGAACCGCCTTTAGGCAACTGGTACCTTTATTTAGCCCAGACCCGGAGAAATCAGAAAAAGAATGGGATGGATGAAGAGTTTGTTTTTAACCATAAATGAAGAGACAGGCCTTCAGCCTCTTGAAAGACGGGGTGGCAAGGA
>NC_089796.1:12204301-12211801 GCF_040412425.1 Macrobrachium rosenbergii | reverse complement strand
GTTTTCTCCACTCTGGTCACGTCTTCCCGTGGGGAACCAATATTCTTATATTTTCTTGTTGTCTTTATTCTTATCGCACTTATTCATTTCTCCTATCTCTCTCTCTCTCTCTCTCTCTTTCTATATATATATATGTATATATAAATATATTATATATATATATATATGTACACTATATACTGTATATTTACATATATATACATATTATATATGTATATATATATAATCGAGGGAAAGATTGATTGATTGAGTCGATTTATGGTTGTTGGAAAAGAACAGTCGAGGTAATTGTCGCCTATCGAGATATATATATATATATATATATATATATATATATATATATATATATATATATATATATATATATATATATATATATATATATATATATATCTTTGATAGGCGTCAATAACCTTGATGTTGTGACACCAGTTTTAGTAGCCATAAATCAGTCAATTAATCGATCTTTCTCTCAATTATGTAAAAATCGAAAATCACTGATCTGGCTCAAGAGCAAACTGAAATTGGATTCAGTAGTCGTATGAATATTGAAAATTAAATTTTAGAAATGATTATCTTGATAAGAGAGAGAGCGCTTCTGGCTGGCTACATGATGATGATAGGATGACGGTGACGATGATAATGAAAAAAAAATAATGATAACGACAATGTTAAAGAATAGAACGAGGAAGATAATGATATAATAAAGATGACCATGACGATAATTAGAAAAGTAATAGTAATTAAGACCTGTTTAAAAAGTCAACGCACTGAGTAAGAGGAAATAAAAAAATATAGCTAATATTTCCCCTCACTGATTCTGCTAAGGTTTTCATACAATAACTGAAAGAATATAAAATATATACCACTGTTGGAATATATGTATGTATATATATGTATATATAGATATAGATATATATAACATACATATATATATATATATATATATATATATATATATATATATATATATATATATATATATATATATATATATATATATATATATATATATATATATATATATACACACACATATACACGCACACACACAGTACATGACCTGTGAAAGACATCAAGAAAAGTATATACGTACAAACAAAGATCGATTAACATGTCTCCAATCGCATATATATATACGTATACAAAAAAATCATTACAAAAGAGACGATAAGCGCATAACAATAACAATAAAAAATGACAAATTCATTAAAAAAGAAACGATAGGCGCATAATAATGACAATAATAACGATAAAAAATGACAGACACGTAAACAATCAGACATACAGACAGACAGAGAAGGGGAGAGACGCCTTTGGAAGTGTGACCTCTCCCGCACGTAACACTTACATTCTTTTGTCATTTGACCACCAACAAAACATTAATCTCCGCTGCTGGACTCGACACATGTAACGCTACAATCCCCAACCCCTCTCTCGCACACACACACACACACACACACACGCAAACACATATTGTCCGACGTCTTCTTTCTTCCCAAAACGTTACCAGCATAGTATTTCAATTCGGTCAGGACATACAACTCACTCTTTTTCTCTCTCTCTCTCTCTCTCTCTGCATCTAACTTGTTCTTTTCAATCTCTTTATAACGCAGATGATACGGTATTTTAATACGATCAAACAGCGATTAATTCATTCTCTCTCTGTTCTTTTGTTTCTGCATCTACTTTGTTCTTTTCAATCTTTTTATAGCGCCCGGTACGATATTTTAATTCGATCAAATAGCGATTCTTTCTTTCTCTCTCTCTCTCTCATAGACACAAACACATTTTGTCTGAATTTTCATTATTTCGAAAAGGTTATTAGCACAGTGCTTTCATTCGGTCAAGACATATGACACATTTTGGCTCTCACCAACCGCCCCCTTCTCTGTCTCTCTCTCTCTCTCTTTCTATCTGTCTGTCTATCTATCTAACTTTTTCTCTTCAATCTTTACAGCGTCGCTTTTACGATATTTTAACTGGATCAAATTGCGATTAAGTCTCTCTCTCTCTCTCTCTCTGCATCTAACTTGTTCATTTCAATCTTTTTACAGCGCCGATGTTACGATATTTTAATACGATCAAAATGCGATTAATTCTCTCTCTCTCTTTTTCTCTCTCACTTTTTCCTTCTGTCTCCCTTTCCAGAGAGTCACCGCCGGAATATTTTCATTCGATCAAGACACAGGCGAAGGAAGTCAGCCATGTATATCGGCCGCGAGAGGTCGGTCCGTAAAATTCAAAACAGAAATCGGCCCAAGAAAAATACATGCCCAAAGGAGTCGCCTCTCCCCGGGGATTCATTCTTATGTATATTTCGAAGCAAGGGACGCAAAAGAAGAGAGAGAGAGAGAGAGAGAGAGAGAGAGAGAGAGAGAGAGAGAGAGAGAGAGAGAGAGAGAGAGAATGGGACTTATCCGAATCTTTCTACTTTTCATTCGTGATGAGTAAAATGACAGATTTTCATTCATGCTGGAAATGTCTTTTCAGTTTTTCATAGATGATTATTTTTCAGTTTATTTTTATTTTTTCATTTTTATCCTTTTAATGAATGCACAAATTGGTGTTTACCTTCTTGTGATATCATGAATTCTACCCATTAAATCTGTACTGACCCCAACAAAAGGAGTCCCATTCGTATACGACGGAATATTAAAGCGAAATATTCATAACTGCTGAAAAGGGCATATTCCATAAGGACGAGTCGACTCTCCCAAAGAGAGATTTACATGTCCAGGTATCTGGTTGCCATGGCAACCTCTCCGCTCCTTTAGAGCAGCGGACATGGACGCCCGTAGCAACAATGGATGTACCCAGAGAAGGTTGTCCCCGTCTGCAATTGACTGCTTTTGTTGGCATTTCCTTCGATTTATTTGCAAATTTTTCCCCTCTGCGATGGAATTCTGCTCATTCAGTTTTTTTTTTTTACCGATTACGATGATGGATTTTATATTTCTTTATTTCAGGTAAAGGTAGTGTTGTGATTGGGCAGGTCTTATTGCCTAACCTCTCTCTTCGAGGGAAATTCATATCTGCTGCTGAATATGTATGCGTATATTTATATGTATATGTATATATATATACATATATCATATATGGTATATACATAATGTATTCCATATATGGGTATATACATATCAATGCATTTATGTATATATATATATATATATATATATATATATATATATATATATATATATATAATGTTTATATGTGTGTATTTGTGCATATATATAAATATATATATATATATATATATATATATATATATATATATATATATATATACATATTGTATGTATGTATGTATGCATGCATGTTTTTGCATATATAAACCCTACATGCATATATATATACTACATACACACACACACACACATGGAGTGAAACAGTATTGGAAAGGATGGCCCAAAACATTAAGAAAGCGAAAGTGTGGATGTAGATGAGAGGTGAGTGGCGAACTGTGTGTGTGTGTGTGTGTGTGTGTGTTTGAGTGTGAGGGTTGGCATCAAAAACTGTCAGACCTCTCATTCACAGCAAGTGCTTTTATCCCTGGCTGGATAACCACAGTCGTTCATTTACCTGGTACCTAACTCACTTTTTAGGCCAATCAAGACACAGTGAGTTTTATGGGATCATGTCTTCCGACAGTCTTTGACTAGCAGCCGAATCTGGGATCTCTAAACTGGTACGCGAGAATGCTACTTTAAGCCGCCGCCCCCCAACCCATATGTATATATATATATGTTCTCTAATAATTCCGATAAAAAATCCATCAGATCAGATCATCAATTGGCACCTTTGTGAATAGTGGTATGTACTATCCCAAATGCAAATATCAAGAACAATGTGGACCTGATAAATAAACTAAATAGCGTACAGATTAATAGTGAATCCAGGCTTTTTAGTTTTGATGTAGTATCACTATTCACAAAGGTGCCAATTGATGATCTGATGGATTTTTTATCGGAATGATTAAATTATGTGTGAAAGAATGTAAATTTGAATTCAATGGTAAATTTTACTCATAAAATTTTGGTATGGCAATAGGAAACCCTCTATCCCCAGTGTTAAGTAACTTATATATGGAATTTTGAAAAGAAAATATTAAACAACATAATTCCACGCAATGTAACATGGTTTAGGTATGCTGACGACGTAATTTGTGTACATAAACCAAGATGTAAATAACTTTTTCCAAGTTAAATCAATTAGTACTCTCAATTAAATTCACTATGGAAATGGAAAATGATGGGTACTTACCTTTTTTGATGTCCTCATATGAAGAAATAGTAGTGGGTTTAAATACAGTGTGTATAGAAAACCCGCTAATATTTCTTTCTATTCCGAACAAAGCAATAAGGTTAAAAATCAGTGTTTTCATCTATGTTTTTAAGAGCATTACGTTTATGTAGCCCTGAGTATATTGATGAGGAAATAGATAAGATTAAGAATGCGGGTAAGAAATTGAAATATCCTGACAGTGTATTAAACAGAGCATTTGAAACGGCAAAAAAAGACTATTTATCAAAACCAAAAAGAACCTTGTAACGCAAAAAAATTGCTTGTACTGCCTTATAGTAATAATATGAAAGATATCCCCTATCTTATTAAGAATTTTGGTGTTGATGTCGCATTTATGAACAATAAAACGATGAAACGTACTTATCAAGAACTCCCCCGACAATACTAAAGGAGTGTATATAAAATTCCATGTAAGTCTTGTGACAACGTTTATATTGGCCAAAAGGGGAAAGGACTGGAAAAGAGAACAAAACAGCATAAGAAATGTGCGAGATATGCACAGGGAAACAGTGGTATTTTTGTACATGTTAGTGAGAACAATCATGCTATCAACTGGGAAGGGGCAGAGAAAAAAAGTATACCTTAGTTCAACCAGACCACTGAGCTGATTAACAGCTCTCCTAGGGCTGGCCCGAAGGATTAGATTTATTTTACGTGGCTAAGAACCAATTGGTTACCTAGCAACGGGGCCTACAGCTTATTGTGGAATCCGAACCACGTTATAACGAGAAATGAATTTCTATCACCAGGAATAAATTTCTCTAATTCTTCATTGGCCGGTGGGAGAATCGAACGCGGGCCTAGCAGAGTGCTACCGAGAACGATACCAACCTGTCCAATGAGGAACTAAGGATTGTATATTCTAATAAAGAACGGGAAAGGAATATCATTGAATCTAGCTTTATAAAAGAAAGTTACAGCCACAGTATGAATATCAGTCAAGGGATGTATAAACTTGATCCTTTAATATCAAAAGAAATTTGTAAACTGTTTAAATTTTTAAGGTAGGCAGTAGAGATGTATGAAAATAAGATTATCATATTTGTAAACACAGTACGGGGGGCAGCAGTGCTAATGAGTTTTCCAAACTCCACTCCTGACACCTGTCAGGTGTGGATCAGATGTCGCCCATGGTCGGTATGTTTATCAGTATTGTCCCATGAGAGTATATGGTGATTTTTAGACGAATGAGTTTTGAAGGCCACCCTACCTGACACCGACCTGTGGGTGGTTGCGTAGTCTCTAACGGTTGTGTATGTTCGTCAGTACTGTTCCCAGAAAAGTAGTAACGGACCCTAATGTGTCAATGGCTTGAAATCAAGTCGAAACCGGTCAGGACCTCACCTGTATTTTTCACCCTCTGGTAATGTGACTATCTATATATATATATATTTGTAACTCAATACTTGTCAGTCCTTCGTTAATGGCTTGGAAATAAAATCGAAACCGGTCAGGACCTACACCCTGTCTCTTATTTTTCACCTCTGGCAATGTGATATATATATATATATATATATATATATATATATATATATATATATATATATATATATATATATATATATATATGAGATCCTTACTTGGAAATAAAAGGAGATACCTAGGCTTTCGACTTTTATTCTCAAGTCATCTGCAGGGTACTAGACGTGTTTAAGAATACGGCCTGCACAAGAAGGCACTATGGGGTCACAGATGACATAAAAAACACGCTAGCAGGCTACTCAAGTATGCAAAAACATTCTTCAAAACAAAACGTACGTGCAGTTACTAAAATCCCAATACAAAATTATCTAATTGCAAAATATCTAAGAGCTTGTTTTACTTTTGAATAATTTTTGTTTTTAATAATATGTCCACTTTAAAAAAGATCACCGCTGAAGTTCTTGTTTCGATTGAATTGAATATAGAATTTAGGCCAAAGGCCAAGTACTGGGACCAATGAGGCCATTTAGCGCCGAAACGGAAATTGACTATAAATGTTTGAAAGGTGTAACAGGAGAATCCGTAGTTGCACTATGAATCAACTGTTAGAAGAGGGTGGAAAGTAAGATGGAAGAGAATATGAACGGACGTACAGTAAAAGGAACGAAAGGGGTTGCAGGCAGAGGCCGAAGGCACGCTGCAAAGAACCTTAAGTAATGCCTACAGTGCACCACATCAGATGCACTGACAGCACTACTCCCCGTAGGAGAAAGTTCATATTTCTGAAAGAATTAATGATCGTCATCATCATTGTCGCCTCCAACAAAGGGCCTCTGTCAAATTCCGCCGTTCATGTCTCTCCTGTGCTTTATTTTCCACAAATCTCCACTCATCTCCGGCCTTCTCACAGGTCTCCTCCAAGTAGGTCTGGGTCTTGCAACTATTCTGGCGACCACAGGGTCCCAGGTGACTATATCACGTACTGTTACTATTCTCTCAGGAATTGTCGTCTGACATCGTTTGTCTTATTCCAAACCGTAGTTTCTTCTGTCACATCTCTCTCTCTCTCTTTCTCTTAGATAAAAAAAATAGGTGGGGGTCTATAAACGTCCTCACATCATTTGACGCATTTCTTAAATTTTCTTGTTGCATTACATTCCGAATTGTTTCATTTTTCAGATCCAACAGCCATCTAGCTCTCTCTCTCTCTCTCTCTCTCTTTAATACAAAATATGTGTTGAGGTCTATAAACGTCCTCACATCATTAGATGTATTTCTTAAAATTTCTAGTTCCAATACATTTCGTATTGTTTCACTTTTCAGATGTCACTGTTATCTAGCCCTCTCTCTCTCTCTCTCTCTTAATACAAAATATGTGTAGAGGTCTGTGAACGTCCTCTCATCATTTGATGTATATCTTAAATTTTCTTGTTTCATTACATTCCGAATTGTTTAATTTTTCAGATCTAATAAACATCTAGCTCTCTCTCTCTCTTTAATACAAAATGTGTGTGGAGGTCTATGAACGTCTTCATATCATTTGATGTATTTCTTAAATTTTCTTGTTTTGTTTCATTCCATACTATTTCATTTTTCAGATCTCTCTCTCTCTCTCTCTCTCTTTAATACAAACATATGTGGAGGTCTATGAACGCCCTCACATCATTTGGATGTATTTCTGAAAATTTCCTTGTGTTACTCCATTCCGGATTGTTTCATTTTTCAGACTTCTCTTTTCAGACTCTCTCTCTCTCTCTCTCTCTCTCTCTC
>NC_089796.1:12186801-12199301 GCF_040412425.1 Macrobrachium rosenbergii | reverse complement strand
CGAGCCGAAAGGACGCTGCAAAGAACATTTATCTTTTGCAGTGATATACAACAATACATAAAATACAAAGCGATATGACGTATATCTTTATATTTAATACATGATAATTATGCACGGCTTATTCATAACCGTGGATATGCAGTAAATGGCTGCATACTGCCTTTTATACATTGTGACATCAATAGGTTTATCGATTTTCCTTATCTACTAAGCGTAGGTTTATCGAGAGCCATAATTTTCATTAATTCTTTATATTTATTTTTTTATAATGATATACAATAATACACTCGGGAAGCAAAGCGATATGACATATTTTTTATGATATATTTGATATATATTAAATGCACGGTTTATTTACGGTTTTGGAGATATACAGTAATAGCTATATACTGCATTTTATACACTGTGATATCAATACGTTTCTTTCTCTTCCTTATCTAATATTATCGTGTACGAGTGACGCGTAATGTGTATATACTGAATATGATGTCATTTATGGCTTAATTTTCTTATTTATGCATCGGTAAAATATAAAACATGTTTCGAATTATGGTGCATATGTTTTTGCTGGATGAAATTGTGATTCAATGCTTTTTACAGCTATATGCATATAATGTTTAGTCAGTTTTACAGTTAACTGAAATATAAATTTGTTTTTAAATAAATAAGCAATGAAGAAACAACGACTTCAAGGGTAAATATTATACATGCAGAATATATAATATCTGAATATTGTATTTGCAGATATACATTATAACAATTTTCATCCAATAAAAAATTACTCGCAACTCTAATGAAACAGAGACAGAGAGAGAGAGAGAGAGAGAGAGAGAGAGAGAGAGAGAGAGAGAGAGAATACACAAATCGACTCTGTTTCGTCAAGTGTTGCTGACTGCCACGTGGTTAATATTCACCGGTAAAATGCTGAGTGTCGAGTCACTGATTAGCAGGATCAGTACGCGTACACCCATCATCCCACGCGGCTCGAACGTGAACGAGACGGCAGGCGGACGCGTGATGTTTACTCATAAAAGACAATAAAGGAAAGATCTATATTGCTACATAGTGGAAATAGATGATGAAATAGGTTTGCAACTGGAAGGGATTCCACAGTTACAGTTTTTCCAGAATATTTATGGGTTATTCTTTCTTGGCTTTTGAAATTCTACTCTACAGATAATAATAATAATAATAATAATAATAATAATAATAATAATAATAATTAGAAGAAGAAGAAGAAATTCTAATAATAATAATAATAATAATAATTAATAATAATAACGAATAATTAGAGAGAGAGAGAGAGAGAGAGAGAGAGAGAGAGAGAGAGAGAGAGAGAGAGAGAGAGAGAGAGCTATCAGATGCACAAACAAATATGTAAATAGGACAAGATAAAATTGGCAAAATTGCACAATAAAAGACCAAGGTCATGTATTTGTAAATTTAAAAACCATTAATTTTTTCAAAACTAACCTCTTATAATGATAAATAGATAAAAACTATCTTGTGAATATCTCACACACTAACATAACTTGCAAAAACACTTCAGGTAATGGGTCACAATGCGACCCGGATGCAACAGGCTTGAGAGTGGTTTTTTTAAAATAACGAAATGATAATAAAAGACCACTTTTTATCTAACCCGTAGCAGGGATAGTGCCGTCAGTGCACCTCATGCGGAGCACTGTAGGCATTTGCTTAAGGTTCTTTGCAGCCTCTTTCATTTCCTTTACTGTACCTCCTTTCATATTCCCTTTCTGATTCATAGTGCATCTGTGAAGCTTTCCTCCTGTTACACCTTTCAAACCTTTTACTGTAAATTTCCTTTTCAGCGCTGAATGACGTCATAGGTCCCAGTGCTTGGCCTTATCTATTTTTTTTTCGGGTTATGAGAGAGCCAGAATATGGACAACCTGAGGCCCATTTGCAGCCCAGACTTGATGGGCACGAGGAACAACGAGGATAGAAAAGAATGGCGCAGAGAGCAAGTAAATCTTATATCTTGAGTTTTGTTATAAAACAGAAACATGATAATTATATATAACGTTGATGATTACTTCTCTGTATATTGTGTTCGTGTACAATCTTGAGCTGAAATAAATGATGTTGTTATTATTATTATTATTATTATTATTATTATTACAAAATGAGCATGATAATTACACATAACGTGAATTGTTATTTTTCTGCGTATTGTATTTAATAACGTGGTGAAAGGAATAACACTATTATTATTATTATTATTATTATAAAACGAGCATGATAATTACACAACGTTGTTATTTTTCTGCGTATTGTATTTAATAACGTGCAGAAATGAATAACACTATTATTATTATTATTATTATTATTATTATTATTATTATTATATTAAAGCATTCAGCACAAAACGCCCCCAGAATCAGGCATTCTGTAATATGACAAAACTTCTCGGATTCCGTTGCCGTAAGTAAATCTTCACTTCTCTAATAAGCAAATGTCCTATTATCTTCTATATGTTTTCTATCCACCAGAGAAAATGTCGAAGGGCGAAGGCCTGTTGCATAAAACAGAATGTCTTTATATATAAAAACTTATTTTTAGTACCGAAAGGATGCAAGCATTTTTTGCTTGCGGTTTTTCCCACGCCCACCTCCGCTTGCGAAAGACGCTGGGATGCTGCTCTTAATAGATACGAAAAGGAAGGTCACAGACACAGATCATTTTCAGATTGAGTGCAAAATAAATCTCGGTGGATATGTGTATATGTATGTATGTACATAGTAAATTTAAGTATATTTATATATATAAAATATTGTGACATATTTGTTGATTTTTTACTTAAATTACATATATTGTATATGTATTGAATAGTAAAATGAACTGTAAAATGTATTTTTCTAAATAAAAGATAAAAAAAAAGATAAGCGTGCTTGAGACAACCATAAAAAAACAAGAACACGGAACCAAATTAGACACGACCACACAAATGGAAGATGATAATAATAATAATAATAATAATAATAATAATATTAATAATAATAATAATAATAATAACGATTTTCATTAATATCATAATAACAAGCTTTATCACAACGCTCCCATAAAAATAAGAAAACAATGGAAAAAGTGTCTGCGCGTGTGTGTGGGGAGAGAGAGAGAGAGAGAGAGAGAGAGAGAGAGAGAGAGAGAGAGAGAGAGAGAGAGGTGGGTGTTATGTTAATTCACTGTCTAACATCTGATGAATTTCAGGATATCTAACAAGAGAGAGAGAGAGAGAGAGAGAGAGAGAGAGAGAGAGAGAGAGAGAGAGAGAGAGAGAGATGGATGCTAAGTGCTAATAAACAACCATCTACCAACTAATGACATTCAGGACGCCTAACGAGAGAGAGAGAGAGAGAGAGAGAGAGAGAGAGAGAGAGAGAGAGAGAATGTTATGCTCATAAACAACTATACAACTATAAACCAACTGACGAAATTCAGGATGTTAGAGAGAGAGAGAGAGAGAGAGAGAGAAGAGAGAGAGAGAGAGACACAAGAGGTCAATCTTTGTCACAGCTCCTTTGACATTCAAGGTGACACTTGCAGAAGCCCCTCCCCGTCCCATGACAGAGGAGGACTCACTTCCAGATAATTAAGACCGGGTCGAATCATCACTTTAAATCCATGAGCCTTGCATTACCCAAACCTCCCCACCCTCCCTCCCTCAGGAGGATACATCTTTCTAAAGGCCCCATGGCAACGCATGACGCAAGGGGTTCATTTGTTCTGACTTAGCAAACAAACAGGAAGAGCGACACGGGATGCCTTGCGGCACCTCATAATGGCCGCTTTCAAATTGTGTGATTGGTTAGGCCTATGCTTGGCGGTCTGTCTTGAGTTATATATTAGAGGTAATTATTATCCATTATCTCACAATGTTATGTGATAGACTTATGGCTTCTGATGACAACTTTCTGTGTGAATTTTTTCTTTTTTTTTTTGGTATGTTAGAGACTATATTCATTGAGTTTGTAATTTTCAGTAGCTTCGACTCATGTCTTGTGGAATCTAATTACTTCTTTGTCTTTTCTAACTTAAAGATCAGCTTATTTATTTTTAAATGACATCAAATTATGCCGTCTGGCTCGATTTATTCATACTGACATCGATCGACCTATGCCATCCAATTATGCCTTCACTCGATAAAATTTACAAAAACTTATCAACTTTTTTTTTCAGTTTTCTGTAAAAGAAAACTATTGTGCCGGCTTTGTCTGTCCGTCCGCACTTTTATTCTGTCCTCACTTTTTCTGTCCGCCTCATAGCTTAAATTACTGAGGTTAGATGGCTGCAAATTGGTATGTTGATCATCCACCTCCAATCATCAAACATAACAAATTGCAGCCTTCTAGCCTCAGTTGTTTTTATTTTATTTAAGGTTAAAGTTAGCCATAATCGTGCTTCTGGCAACGATATAGGATAGGCCACCACCGGGCCGTGGTTAAAGTTTCATGGGCCGCGATTATACCGAGACCACCGAAAGATAGATCTAGTTTCGGTGGCCCTGATTATACGCTGTACAGAAAACTCGATTGTTTATTCACTGCCATTACTGTATAAGACGTTTCATGGTTTCTGGTAACTATAGTATTTTTCCGTTACTAATTAGCAATGAGAACAAATATATTACGAGTACATCGTGTCATAAAAATAAACAAAAGCCTGTTTCTTGTCACCTGAATGTGAACTATACGTTTCACGGGGATGCAAAGTATTTCCTTTTGTTTCCACTTAGACGAAAATATGTTCTTGACAAATATTGGATTTGCCGAGATATATTACAATAAGATTTGGAAAAATGTGTAGAAAGAAATATTTACCGTCCAGAGAGGAGAGATTTGAATTAATCTAAACTGTGCCGTATGGCGTCACAATATAACTTTTTTTTTTGACATAATATATTTATTAATCTATTACTGGTAATTTTCCCGCCTAACTTTCCGGTGTGTAACCAATACATAAAAGCAAAATTAACATCCCGCACGCTTGTACCTGAAAAATTGTGTAAAATCCATTTTACACTTAAAACATATTACTTATTTTAGAGTGAATTTCGCTTGTAGGAAGCCAAAAGAAGCGCCCGGCCACCCCAGAAAAACCTATCCCGGTGGTAGATAATTTGTTATATCAATCATAAAAAAGTACGTAAGCTCTAAGGCAGCTGCAACCCTTTGTCAGTACTTAGGCACCAGTATAACGTTTAAAATATTCATCTAATATGCTAATGTATAATTGAACTATCAGTTTACATTAATCTGGCGTCAAAACAACAAATTTCCTCACGCCAAAACTGTACGAGTGTAAAGTTTGACAAGTACTTGAGTCTGGTGGAAGCGGCAGTGGGTTGTAATGAGACACGAAAGAGTGAGAAACTAAATGTAAATAGGTTTGCCTACTATGTACTGGGCTACGTTCGTTATATAAAATGTTTATTATCGGCAATGTATTACACAACAGAACCTATAGCCTAACAAATCAATGGCGTTAATACAGAAGATATGAAAGTACATCGGCACGTACAGAAATATAATCCGCAATTCTATGCTATTAGACTAAAGATCACAGATAACAAGTTGTATACATTTAACGTTGAAATTCAAAGATTTTCGGTTGGTTGGTTTTGATTAAACCACCTTTGTGCCATCACGGGGCCTTCCCCAAAGGGGAATAAGAGGTCTGATGTGGACCACTGTACTGTGCACAACTAACAGAGACAACAGAGGCCTCTTAGTAAAGGAATCTTAGTAAAGAAAGGAGGGTCCAGCGCAGCCTAGGTCTAGCGTCGTGGACGATGACGGTTCTTCAGAGGGATGGGGAGGTGTAGCGGGACGGGGAAGGGTGGCGGGAGGGGTGAGGAAGAGCGGACAGGAAAAAGGCGCGAAGAGTGACCGAAACCACAGCTTTAGTTTGATCCAGTGACGAAGCCCTTTGTCCATTTTTGTCCAGTGGGGTTCCTGCTGTCCGTTCCCGTCTTGTCCATCACTTATTGTTCACCGACCCCCACCACACACGGCTGTGATTGGGAAGAGGTCTTGCATATGGGGTCTTCAATCACCATTTCCCTCGTTTCCCGCATTTTTACTCGAGAAGAAGGATTTTCCGTTTATTTTTTTTTTATCTATTCTTTCTTATCTCTCTTCTTTTGTCATCTGTCATCATCGATTACGAAGTTTTTCTTGAATTAAAGGTAATATTACACATAATGTTTTTGAACTTATCACAAAACAAGGCAAAGAAAAAATTAATGCAAAACTCCAAAGCTGAAACAGATACACCTACATTAGGAAAAAAAATGGAAAAAGGTTGTAATTCAAAGTATACACACACACACACACACACACACACACACACACACACACACACACACACACACACATATATATATATATATATATATATATATATATATATATATATATATATATATAACTAAAAATATATATATATATATAACTAAAAGAGTACACAGATCAAACGATGCAAAGGTGTCTAGTACAAACGAGCAACCAAAAGCTTACTGTACATTAAACGACATAAAAATAAGCCTAAAATAAAGAAATATAACATGTCACACTGAGGACGTAAGTCTGTCTGCTCAGAGACCTCCAGCATAAATTAGCAACCCGTATCTTCCCATCAATACATTCATCCTTTCGTCCAGCAGTCGTTCCGGAACCGGTCGAGGGAACGGAAGAGAGAGACAGTCACAAGACTCCGGTCCTTCCAGGATCTGACCAGCAGTTAGACATATGCAAAATATCCGTTAATAGTCTAGGATTTCCTTTCGACCATATTGTCCCTGACAGATCGGGGAATTCTTTACGTATGCATCATTGGGTTCTTCTTTCTCTTCTTCTTCCTCTTGTTCTTCTTCTCGCAGTCCACTGATGCAACGAGTTGACCAACGGCGCTCCCCTCCACCGCTCGGTCTAAACATCAGACATACGGATGTTACAGTGAGTTTCTTTGTTTTCTTCTTATTTCTGTCTATCTCGACATGTTTTAAAGATCATTTGCTTCACAGTAATGAATGTTATATATAATATGTATTTACTTCTAAATTATACAGTAATTATTCTTCTTAATCGTATTATAGGAGAGGATGGCTACGTCTTCCTCACTTGCGTGTGACATTTATTACTGTTTTTCATGCTCTCCATTTCATAACTACGAATGAATACCTCCCAGTCACATTACCTATTACCATATACGGAAAAATGAGGACCAGAATTTACCGAGGTCTTAAAGTGCCCTACCAATATGAAGGACTTCTCATCCCTTGACTCTCCAGCGTACCATAACATGTAGTACTAGGTTTTAAGCTAATCAGTGTTATGGCCACCGTAATTCTTATTTGCATACAATGGAAAAAATGTAATTTCCTTCCCAGCAATTAACGAATGGGGTGTGTAGGTTCCATAATCATAAAGCAAACATCACTGTTAGCATACTTTGTAAAAAGGGACTATTCCATCTTTCACTCCAACGTGTAGCATATATGATTAGGGTTTAAATGCAATTTCCTTCTTAGCAACAATAAATAGGATATAATCATTCCATAATCGTAGTGTACACATTCATTTTAACCTATTTTACATACAAAGAGTTCGTTTCCTCTCTAGCGCGTACCATAAATCAGGTTTTAAATCTAATTTCCTTCCTAGCAACCCGAATGGACTATGCTTGCTCCCTAATCAGAAAAACATAACCTATCCGCTTTAAAACATATTTTGCAAGAGGAATTTTTTTTTCCAACGTGCAAAAGGTTTTAAAAACAATTTCCTTCTAAGCAACACCGGAGAGGGCATGCTTGCTCCCTAACCACAAAACAAATATCCCCTTTAAAATTTATTACAAGAGAAACTTTTTTCCTCCTACTTACATGAAGTGTTAAAAATTATTTTTTTAACACCACCGAATAGAATATGCTTTCTCCCTAACCACAAAACAAATATCCCCTTTATACACTAAGTTTTGATACAGATTTCCTTACCGGCAACACCGAATGGAATATGCTTGCTCCCTAACCACAGAGCAAACCTTCCCTTTAATATATATTTCAAGTGGACCCTTTTCCTCCAACGTACAAAAAGTTTAAAAAAATTTCCTAAAAAAAAACCGAAAGGAGTATGCTTGTTCCCTAATCTAAAAGCACATATCCCCTTTAATAAACACAAGAGAAGTTTTTTTTCTCTCTCCAACATACACTACGGTTTAAAAATAATTTCCATTTTTTTCAGCAACACCGAATGGAATATGCTTGCTCCCTAATCAAAAAGTAAATATCCCTGTCAAATATCTTTCAAGAGAAAATTTTTTCTCCTGTGCAAGCAAGGTTTTAAAAATAATTTCCTTCTCAGCAACACCGAAAGGAATATGCTTTCTCCCTAATCAGAGAACAAATATCCCTTTTAAAATAATAACGATAGCAGCTTTTTTCCTCCAGCGTACATAAGATTTTAAAAATCATTTCCTTCTTAACAACACCGAATGGAATATACTTGCCCCCTCATCAGCCCCTTTAAAATACATTAAAGAGAAATTTTCCTCCAACACACACTGAGTTTTTTAAAAATAATTTCCTACCCAGCAACGCCGAATGTTACATACTTGCTCCCTAATCACGAGGCAAACATCCCTCTTAAGGCATCTCAACGAAAAGGAGAGAGGAGGGAGACAACATATAAAATCGCGAGGAATACCAGAGAGAGAGAGAGAGAGAGAGAGAGAGAGAGAAGAGAGGAAATATATTTGGAAGTGGGTGTGACAATGATGACTTAGCATCCGGGACACGTGACCACGGGCAGCCCGCCAACAAATGGCCAGACTGTAAACAAACATTCGGGTTGAACTGGACGCCGCTGCAGGGCGGGCAAGAGGATCTGTCCGACTCCGACGGGATTTTTTTTTTGCATTTTTTTTTATTTTTATTAAAATTTTCTCTTGCTTTTTCTTAAATGGGAACCTTGGACAACTGATTCTTTTTGAGAATAATTTAAGGACAAACGGACAAAACATAAAAGTGATGTGAATATTTTTTTTTTAGAATTTTCTCTTTTTTTGTCTTAAATGGGAATCTGAGGCAATTGATTCTTCTTATGAAGAATTTAAGAAAAAACGGACAAAGATAAAAAAGATGTGAATATTATTATTATTATTATTATTATTATTTCTTTTAGAATATTCTCTTTCTTGTCTTAAATGGGAATCTGGGATAACTGATTCGTTTTAAGAAGAATTTAAGGGAAGAGGGACAGAACATATAAAAAAGATGAGAATAAATCAAAAGGTGGATTTAACTATCTTTGACCGTGAGGAAAATTTTGCCATTTTCTTTTCTTTTCTGTCCGTTCTGAATGAAAATAATGAAGTTCATCATACCATAAGAAGGAAATACAAAAAATAAAAAACTGGAAACCTGAAATATGGACGATGGATCGACGGTAGTTATGACTGAATTGGAGGGGTTTTTGCAAACTTTCATTTTCAATGAAAACAAGTAAAAAATGCGCCGAAGTTTCTTCGGCGCAATCGAGTTTTCGTACAGCGGATAACCAAGGCCACCGAAAAATAGATCTGTCTTTCGATGGTCTCGGTATAATGCTATATGAGCCGCGGCCCATGAAACTTTAACCACGGCCTGGTGGTGGCCTATTCTATATTTTTGCCCGAAGCACGAGTATGGCTAACTTTCACCTTAAATAAAACAAAAGCTACTGAGGCTAGAGGACTGTAACTTGGTATGTTTGATGATTTGAGGGTGGATGATCAACATACCAATTTGCAGCCCTCTAGCCTCAGTAGTTTTTAAGATCGGAGGGCGGACAGAAAACGAGCGGACGGACAGACAAAGCCGGGACAATAGTTTTCTTTTCAGAAAACTAAAAAATGGAATTTAATCAAGAAAAAAGGCCAAGAACATGTAATAAAAATAACAAACGTTGAATTTGGAGATGCTTGACTGTGATGCGGTTTATGTGTGACTACTTTTTTTTTATATTTCTTTGTTTTTAAATGAACATTTTAATTCTGACTTTTAATGCAAGCCAGGTTCTAAATTTTGACTCCGTACTGGTCAGGTTCTAAATTTTGACTTTTTGACACTGGTAATATTTAGTTTTCTGTAAAAGAAAACTATTGTGCCGGCTTTTTCTGTCCGTCCGCACTTTTTTCTGTCCTCCCTTAGATCTTCGAAACTACTGAGGCTAGAGGGCTGTAAATTGGTATGTTGATCATCCACCCTCCAATCATCAAACTACCAAATTGCAGCCATCTAGCATCAGTAGTTTTTATTTTATTTAAGGTTAAAGTTAGCCATGATTGTGCGTCTGACAACGTTATAGGACAACTCACCACCGGGCCGTGGCTAAAAGTTTCACGGGCCGAGGATCATACAGCCTTATACGCTGTACAGAAAACTCGATTGTGCCTAAGAAATTTCGGCGGTTTTTACTTGTTAAATTTTGACATTGACCTTCCATCAGGCTTTAAATTTTGACCAAGGACACTGGTCAGATTTTACTTTTTGACTCCGACACTGGTCAGACCTTTAGTTTTGACTGTAAGCTGGCCATGTTTTACATTTTGACAGGGGTCATGTGTGGAATTTTGACTCTTGACACTAGTCAGGATTTAAATTTTGACTTTCTACATTGGTCAATAATTACAATGTTTTAAAATTTACATTGGTTAGGGTAAAATCCTGTAAATTTGGGACTAACAAGGGTTTGCAACTTTGAAATTTAGGACTGGCTAGGGTTCAAATATTGAATTTTGGGACTGGCTGGGGTTTTAGATTAAGAAATTTAGGACTTGCTTGCGCTTACTGAATTGAACTGAACATAGAATTTAGGCCAAAGGCCAAACACTGGGACCTATGAGCTCACTCAGCGCTGAAACGGAAATTGACAGTGAAAGGTTTGAAAGATGTACCTTGCAGTTGCACTATGACTCAACTGTTAGGAGAGAGTGGAAAGTAAGACAGAAGAAAGAGAATATGAAAAGAGGTACAGCAAAAGGAACGAAAGTGGTTGGAGCTAGGGACCGAAGGCAAGCTGCAAAGAACCTTACGTAATGCCTAAGTGCACGGCATGAGGTGCACTAACGGCACTAACCCCCTATGGGGGCTTAGGCTGATGATTTTGAAATTTGGGACTATAAAAAAATATAGCCAGGTTTTAAAATTTTGAAATTTGGGACTGGCCTGGTTTAAAATTTTGAAATTTGGGACTGGCCTGGTTTAAAATGTTGAAATTTGGGACTGGCTGGGTTTAAAACTGTGAAATTTGGGACTGGCCAGGTTTAAAATTTTGAAATTTGGGACCAGCCGGATTTAAAATATTGAAATTTGGGACTGGCCGGGTTTAAAGTATTGAAATTTGGGACTGGCCTGGCTTAAAATGTTGAAATTTGGGACTGGCTGAGTTTAAAATTTTGAAACTTGGGACTGGCTGGGTTTAAAATGTTGAAATTTGCGATCAGCTGGATTTAAAATATTGAAATTTGGGACGGGCCAGGTTTAAATTTTGAAATTTGGGACTGGCCTGGTTTAAATTTTGAAATTTGGGACTGGTCCATTTAAAATTTAAATTTGGGACTGGTCTGGGTTTAAAATTATGAAATTTGGGACTGGCCTGGTTTAAAATTTTGAAATTTGGGACTAGCTGAAAAATATTGAAATTTGGGACGGGCCAGGTTTAAAATTTTGAAATTTGGGACCAGCTGGGCTTAAATTTTGAAATTTGGGACTGGCTGGGGTTTAAAGTTTGAAATTTGGACTGGCCTGGCTTTAAAATTTGAAATTTGGGACTGGCTGATTTAAAATTTGAAATTTGGGACTGGTTGGTTTAAATGTTGAAAATTTGGGACTCAGCCAGATTTAAAATATTGAAATTTGGTGACTGGCCAGGCTTAAATTATTGAAATTTGGGACTGGCTGGGTGTAAATTTTGAAATTTGGGACTGGCCGGGTTTAAAATTATGAAATTTGGGACTGGTCTGGTTTAAAAATGTGAAATTTGGGACTGGCTGGGTTTAAAATTGTGAAATTTGGGACTGGCCGGGTTTAAAATTGTGAAATTTGGGACTAGCCAGATTTAAAATATTGAAATTTGCGACTGGCCGGGTTTAAAGTATTGAAATTTGGGACTGGCCGATTTAAATATTGAAATTTGGGACTGGCTGAGTTTAAAATTTTGAAATTTGCGACTGGACGGGTTTAAAATATTGAAATTTGGGACTGGCTGGGTTTAAAGTATTGAAATTTGGGACTGGCTGGGTTTAAAATATTGAAATTTGGGACTGGCTGGGTTTAAATTTTGAAATTTGGGACTGGCTGGGTTTAAATTTTGAAATTTGGGACTGGCTGGGTTTAAATTTTGAAATTTGGGACTGGCTGGGTTTAAAATTATGAAATTTGGGACTGGCCTGGTTTAAAATTTTGAAATTTGGGACTGGCCTGATTTAAAATATTGAAATTT
>NC_089796.1:12176801-12179301 GCF_040412425.1 Macrobrachium rosenbergii | reverse complement strand
GACAAATTATCATCATTATCATTATTATCATTATTATTATTACTGAAGCGAAAAGGAAATGGAACATGAAAAGCACAGCGAAGCAATTTAAGGAAATCAAGAAAAAGTTAACAAATATACAAATATATACTTAAAGAAATAAGGAAATGAAATTAAAATCGATGTGAAAAATCACTATAATAAATATTATTATTACTATTATTATTATTATTATTAATTATTAGGAAGTAGCAACTGTTTGTCATCTACTTTCAATCAGCTTTATTTGCTTTTTAAGATGTATGTTTACATATTTTGAATAATAATAATAATAATAATAATAATAATAATAATAATTTAATAATTTTCATGAATATCATTGTTATTGTTCAAAACACGCAAACATGCATAAAAAAAGTTGACTAAAATGAAAAATAAATAAAGGCGAATGAAAGTAAATGATAGATGCTTCCCACTTCATAAAAAAAAAAATAATCAATAAACTAAAAGCTCGCCTAAGAACCATTATTCCGTTCCATTCTTTAACTGACAATCACGTTCTTAAGAACGGCAATAAAACGGCAAATCCCTGGAAGATTAGGGCACTCGGACCAAATTCCATATTCATTCGGAACAATTCAAGCAAGATTGATATATTGATTAGGCTTTTCCTGGCGTCGCAACAGGTGGGTATTGAGGATTCAACAAGAGAATTGAGCATAAGTGTGTGTATTAGATGTAAGATTCATACTGCGCATGCTCCGTTGTTTTAAGTATGTGACGGTGGTGAGTTAAAATTGAGACTTTTTTATTTTACTTCTTTTGGAATGGGATATATTTTGACCATACAATTATAAAACTATGGTAATGTATTAATTTAGGAATGCAATAACAATATTTTATACTGCAATAACAATGTATTGTAACATCATAACAAGATATTGTAATATTACAACTCGGCAATGATACACGTAGAAATATTTTGAAACGATAAATTGTGATAGTATTGCCCTTTGCCTTTGTACATCCTTGAATAAATAAATTTGTTTGTGAAATGTAACTTGCAAAGTCCAAGCCTCATCTAAAGAATGACTGAGATACGCCGAAATTGGCGTCACAAGTTTTAGGGTTAGCTTATAGATATGTTACAGGCAGATAGCGAAATGCATTTAAGACTCGCCTACACTGCTTCGCCGTGGTTAGTACTAGCCCCTGGGGGGTAAAATGTATTTCGCCGTGTTTAGTACTAGCCCCTGGGGGATCAAATGTCCCTAAGTGTTCACTATCTGCCTGAAATGTGTTGCAGTCGGAAATGCCTGGTTTCGCATTCTAACATATATATAAGCAGTCAAGTGATGATTAACTAAGACCTGTTTTTTTTTTACTGCATGTCACCATAGATGATGTTACCCTTAAATTCCAAAAACAAATTTTATAGGATTTTTCCTCTCTTTACCTTGGATGAAATGATAGCAGTACGGCTGACAAGAGAGAGAGAGAGAGAGAGAGAGAGAGAGAGAGAGAGAGAGAGAGAGAGAGAGGACTGGTAGAAACTTAGAAACTAAATATTATGAAATGATCAGACTATATGAGTCGTGAACCTGTCTTGTCTAATTCTTTCGTAAAATTTACATGATGCGAAATTAAGATTACTGGCTGTCCAGGTTAATTCACAGTTCATCCGAGACAATGGAATGGAATGGAATATAGATTTTAGGCCAATGGCCAAGCGCTGGGACCCATGAGGCCATTCAGCGTTGAAAGGGAAATTGAAAATAGAGAGGATTTAAAGGTATAACAGGAGGAAAACTTCGCATTTGCACTATAAAACAATTGTTAGGAGAGGGTGGATAGCAAGATGGAAGATTATTATTATTATTTTTATTATTATTATTATTAAAATAGTTTAACCAGACCAACAAGATGGAAGAGAGAATATGAATGGAGGTGCAATAAATGAATGGGCTGCAGCTAGTCGAAGGGACGCCAGAAGAACCCAAAGTAATGCCCCACAGTGCACTGTGTGAGGTGCACTGACGGCACTAACCACCTACGGGATCCATCACTGCGAATGATATCGATTATTCCACAGTGAATCGATAATGATAAAAGATGGCTAAGTTAACACCTACCGCGTAAAACAAAACTTGCAACAGACCTTTGGGATCCGTGAGTGGCAATGGATCACTCTGAGGTATTCGAATACCACAAAATTATTATTTATGAATGTCAAGTGAATGCAGTTCCCAAACAAGATAAATTGAATTGAATTGAATTGAATATAGAATTTAGGTTGAGGCGCTTCGCACTGGGACCCATGAGGTTATTCAGTGCTGAAAAAGGAAATTGACTGTAAGAAGGTTTGAAAGGTGTAACAGGAGGGTCAACCTTGGCAGTTGCACTATAAATTAATTGTTAGGGAAGAAGTGGAAAGTAAAGTGGAAGAAAGAGAATATGAAAGGAGGTACAGTAAAAGGAATGAAAGGTTGCAGTTAGATGAAGGAACGATGCAAAGAACCTG
>NC_089796.1:12129301-12174301 GCF_040412425.1 Macrobrachium rosenbergii | reverse complement strand
TATTAATACCAATATATTTCTATTCTAACCAGCAATTAATTTACAAGCAATTGCATTTCCTGTGATTACACGATTAAAAATTGTAATGTCATTCAAGGTACATCTGGTCCTACCAGAATTTATGCAGCGCTGAGTCTGGGCAATACTGGGATGGGTGACCACCAATGACAGAAATTAGTTACTTTGACAAAGGTCAGAGTCTGGAGAGGGGACACAGGCAGTGGGACCTCAGCTCCATATAAATATTAAGTGCTTAGAATCTTTCAGCAGACTTTGGGAGTCTGGTGCGAGAATTAACGGGTCACAACGAGGATGTCAGAGATTTTTATACCTGAGACTCACGAGATTTTAAGGACGACGACGGGACGGGTAACCAAATGACCTTGCTGAGTCCAGGGCTGACGAAAAAGAGGTAAGGAAGAGGGAGTGAAACGAAATCATATTTCATTCAAAGATGAAAAGAAAAGAATGGGTTTCTTGAATTATTCAGTCTCTTTTATATTTTAGGATGAGTACTATGGTCCAGAATTAAAGGCATTTGTTCATGAAAAGTTGTTATATAATTCTTACAATTGTATCGTTAACTTTTACAAGACAGCAAAAACGGCAATTCCTTATCATGCCTGCGTTGAAGACAACCACCTTTATAAATCTCCCCTCCCTCTCTCTCTCTCTGACGAGATAATCATCACCTCCCTTGACGTGGTAATGATCACCTCCTGGTAATCATCAAGCACAAACCCTCAAACTCCCTCTCTTCTCTCTGGTCAGCAGTACTGCTATCAACTCATTCAAGGTAGAGAGAAAACTCCTGTACATAATTTACTTTTGGAAATTAGAGGCAACATCATACATAGCTGCATCCAGTAAAAAATGTCTGTTAATTAATCAATAAATCTGCCTGTCTGTTTGTGTTCTGACAAGTCTCGTCCAAATGTCCCCTGTCTGTTCATCTGTCTGTTTATATGTCTGTACGTCTACCCATCTCTCTCAGAAAGGACCACCCCGTCTCCCTCAACCAACTCCCATCCCCCTCCCCACCCAGAACGCCCCCATCAAGCATCTTCAGTGGGGCATGGCGTCCCCAAGTGACTTGCGGGTCCCTTTGTATGAAAGGACGCGAGCATTGTGAGCATTTAAGATAAATGGAAGAAAAGGCGACGGCATTTATTCGAGTGCCCCTTTTGTCGCGCCCTTCGGACCCTGATGGATTCTCTCCTTTCTTCAGGTCTTCACTTTGGATTCCGTTTGTTATCGCGAAGGTGCAATGATCCGGTAAGTGCGATACGGGTCTTTTCTTGTCTGTAACTTTCCTTTTGGAACCGGTGATACCTGAAGACTTTTTTTGGGGAACGTCACCAGTCCCATGCTCTTCGCCAACCTTGTTACGACCCCCTAGGTCAACTAACCACTAGTTCATAATTCACTGTTTAGGTCCCCAGAAGCCTTTTTTTGTCGGGGGATGAAGTACTAGCCCACTTCACTTCACTAGCCTGGTTAGGACCCCCTAGGTCAACTAAGCACCAGTTCACAATTCCTTGTTTAGGTCCACAGAAGCCTTTCTCGGGGGATGAAGGTACTAGCCCACTTCACTTCTCCAGCCTGGCTAGGACCTACCTGAGTTAAGTACCACCAGCTCATAATTCCGTTTAGGCCCACAGAAGCCTTTTTTAGGGGAATGAAGGTACTAGCCCACTGCCCTTCTCCAACCTTG
Source organism: Macrobrachium rosenbergii (assembly GCF_040412425.1). Lineage (NCBI taxonomy): Eukaryota > Metazoa > Arthropoda > Malacostraca > Decapoda > Palaemonidae > Macrobrachium > Macrobrachium rosenbergii. The sequence continues at coordinate 12,172,587 of NC_089796.1, read as the reverse complement.
TTACGGCCCCCGAGGTCAACTAACCACTAGTTCATAATGCACTGTTAAATCCCCAGAAGCCTTTTTCTTGGGAAGGATGAAGTACTAGCCCACTTCACTTCACCAGCCTGGTTAGGACCTACCTGAATTAAGTAACCACCAGTTAATACTTCTCTGTTTCGTGTTTTGGGTCATTGATGATTGTATAGATCAAGGGGCCTAAATAGTGTTTCTCACCTGCGGGATCGAATTACGGGCTTTCGCTGTTGTGGCAAGGTTGGTAATTATTCTTTGACAGTTAAATCAAGGTTAAAACACACACACATTTCGTTGTTCACTCCTTCCTAGGAAATCCTAGATAATAAGATGTATATATTCATTTATATTATTATTATTATTATTATTATTATTATTATTATTATTATTATTATTCAGAGGATGAACCCTATTTAAATGGAACAAAACTACTGGGGTCATGAAATTCAAACTTCACAGACTAAGGTGTTCATTATAAAAAGGTAACAGAAGGTAATGGGAAATACAGAAAGATGAGAGCACTTATTAAGAAATCAACAAATTAATAAATTAAATAAATGGAAAACCAAGCTTATACACACACTAACCACTCTCTCTCTCTCTCTCTCTCTCTCTCTCTCTATATATATATATATATATATATATATATATATATATATATATATATATATATATATATATAAATCAATGTAAAACCTAAGGAACTAACCAATGTAATTTAGCGTATCCAACGGAGTATCATTTTAGCTTCTTATCCCGTGTATCTTAATTTTATGTACTGCATTCCTTCTACATTTTTATCTCTGTATACGGTCCTGAGCTGAAATAAAAGATATTATTATTATTATTATTATTATTATTATTATTATTATTATTATTATTATTATTATATAGTACCTGCTAATCGTTAAAACCCTTTATTTTAAATGACAATATCAACATTCGTTATAATATAATAAATTTCTTATATTTATCATTAGGAACTAGTAAGTTATATAGACAATTTCGCTGAAGAACAGTTACATACATAAACAAAAAGAAATGAAGAGTAACTGTAAAAATTTAATTAGTTTCCTAAAGGTAAAACAGCCATCTATAAACAAGACTAAACCTTGTAATTCAATTACTTTAGGGAAAATGTTTACGGAAGTCGTGTAATTACTTTCATCGTAATTACGGGTTAGTCCCACAAGCTAAAGTTGGTGTTGCATGAAGTTAATTTAACCTAAAAACAGAACATTTGATGCGAGAATTTTCCCTTGAATAAAATACCTCATCGTCACTTCTGTAGTTGTCGATTGAATGGTATATAGAATTTAGGCCAAAGGCCAAGCACGGGGACCTATGAGGTCATTCAGCGCTGAAATGGAAATTGACCGTAAAAGGTTTGAAAGGTGTAACAGGAGGAAAAACCTCAAAGCAGTTGCACTATGAATCAACTGTTAGGAGAGGGTGGAGGGTAAGATGGAAGAAAGAGAATATGAAATGGGGTACAGTAAAAGGAACGAATGGGGTTGCAGCTAGGGACCGAAGGCACGCTGCAAAGAACCTTGAAGTAACGCCTACAGTGCACCACATGAAGTGCACTGACGGCACTAACCCCCTACGCCGTCCTGTAGCTGTCAATACATAACTAAATGATAAAGGTATTAAAAAACCTAGAATTTCAAGATAGAAAAAACACTGATGCCTCCGTTAGTGACTGTCATGGATATTAAATATTTTCCTATTTTCTTAGGCTTTATCCTAACTCCGGTGTTCGCCTATAGCTAACTGAAGTGTACAAGTCTTTTGAAAACAAGAAATAAATAAATAAATAGAATTTAAGGGCTGTGAAAAATCGCATTTTTCTGACTCCCATCATCGCTATTGCAGTCAACCGTTAGTAAACTGTCAATATGTTTTAAAATAAAAAAGGTAAAATGTATATTAATGGCGAGAAAATCTCTCTTCTTAAAGATACCTTCATCGCTTTTGTATACATCGATACTGAACTACATGACGATAAAGTTCTCTTCTCCCGGGAATCCATCTTAATTTCAATATCTGTATTCCTTCAATATATATTTAATCCGGACGTCTAGAATATTATTCTTTATAAAACTTCATCATCTCAGTAAATATTAAAGAGTGAAAGCTGTTTATAAGATCGCATCATCACTCCTAGCATTCCGTTCGATAAATAAAACTGAAAGTTCAAAAGAAGTCTTTAAGACCTCATCAAAGTCTAGAATTCATCAATAAAATGCTAAAACTGGAATACTAAAAGATGTTTTAAGACCTCAATATGCATCCCTTACACTCCCCAACCGCACCCAGTAAAAGACTAAAAGACCCAATTTTGTCTCCAGGACCTCAATATCAGTCTAGCACTTAAAGTAAGTGATAAAAGTAGACGACAAAATGACGTATCTAAGACTTCATCATCCTCCAATAAATAATTAAAAACTAAAAATTAAATGGAACCTCTAAGACTCAATCACCGGCCAAGTTTTCCTGAATGGATAAAGTACCACGAAGATTAAAGAGTGCCTCTAAGACCTCAACGATACCTAAACAAAACTGAAGGATGGAGAAATGAGAAATGACTCTAAGACCTCATCAACAAGTGACAGCTGAAAACTAAAAGACTTCTCTAGGACGTTCCAGTCCAGTTTTCCTTAATGAATAAAGTACCATGAAGACCAAAAAGTGCCCCTTAGACTTTAACGATACATAACCAAAACTGGAAGACTGAGAAATGCCCCTAAGGCCTCATCAAAAATTGACTCAAGTCGAAAACTAAAAGACTTCTCTAGAGACCACATCACCAGTCCAGTTTCCCTTAATGAATAACGGACCATGAAGGCTAAAAAGTGCCCCTAAGACGTAGACAATGCCTAAACAAAACTGGAAGACTAACAAATGCCCCTAAGGCCTCATCAATATATGACTGGAAGTTGAAAACTGAAAGACTTCTCTAAGACCTCATCATCAGTCCAGCAATCCCCGCAATAAATAAAACGGGAAGACCAAAAGACGAACGAGAGACCAGCGGTCGTAAACATCTTCCTTTTTCATTCGCCCTAACCGCCAAAACAAAACTTTTGGCGCGAACTGCCATTAATGTTTCTCGCGGTCGAATCGCCTTCTTTAATCATAAAAGCGTATCCGGGAACGAGTGTTTTACTGCTGTCACTCCTAGAACCCCTTCTCCCCAAAGCCCCTACCCCGACTCCCCCCTGCCGGTGTAAAGTTCGAGGACGACCCGGGAGCAACTTTCGAGGAGGATATCCCCCTCGAGGAGACGGAGGACTAAAAAACCGAGGGGGAGAAAAGGAGAGAATTAGACTCCGGAAGGATGTTCCCAAAAAGATGATAGAAGAAGGATGTCGAGATTTTTATTGGGCAGTGTTTCTTCTTTCCCTTTCTCAGTCCATCAGGAGGAAACTCTCTCGGCGGGATTCATTAAACGAAGCTAATTTTCTTTCATATCCCTCTGCTGGCGAAGTATAATATACTTCCAGGGCAAAGTTTTTATTTTTATTTCCGATCGCTTTTTGTTTTTTTTTTTCTTTTTGCTTTCTTTTTAATACTGGTGGGGATTTGGTTAGTTTACTTTGTTTCACTAAGCCACTGTTGCTTTAGTGTTCTTTCTTGAATATCAATTATCTATTGATTGGTTATTTATGTTACTGTTAGTTGGTTGTAATAAGGTTAATTAAGTAATTATATTACTGTTAATTAATTATTATAGTATTGTAAGGTAAAACTATGACTTTTAATTAGTTGTTTATATTATTGTCAATTATTGTTTATACTGTACTGTTAGATATTAGTATTACTCTTAATTAGTTACTTATGTTACTGCTAGTTATTCTTAGTACTCAAGCACTAGTCATTTATATATTACTGTTGTCAGTTGATTTATTTCACGCACTTGTTCATCATTATCAATTCGATCAATTACACGTTCAACTCGTTAACTACTTGTCCACCGAATTCATAAATTTCTTCCTTCCTCTCTCCTCTCCTCCTCTAACCCTGTGACTGGACCACATCTCTCAAAACTTTCTCTCTCCTCCAACCCCCCAATAGGTTATTAAAGTTCTCATCTACAAAAAGTGGGGGCGGGGGGAAGAAAAATGGCCTGATGATACCTATCCAAATGAAGCCTTTTAAGAAAAAGTTTTCGACTAATCCTCTCCTCCTCTCCTCCCCTCTTCCCACCCCTGAAAGAAAAGGCCAGAGAGAGAGAGAGAGAGAGAGAGAGAGAGAGAGAGAGAGAGAGAGAGATGGTGAAGCTAAGGAGAGATATAAACAGAAAAGCAAAAAGGAGATGTGTGTGAGAGAGAGAGAGAGAGAGAGAGAGAGAGAGAGAGAGAGAGAGAGAGAGAGAGAGAGAGAGAAGCCAAGGAGAGATATAGGCAGAAAAAGCAAAAAGAGAGAGAGAGAGAGAGAGAGAGAGAGAGAAATTGTGAAGCCAAGGAGAGATATATACAGGAAATGGAAAAGCGAGATGAGAAAGAGAGGGTGGATAACGAGAGAGAGAGAGAGAGAGAGAGAGATGGTGAAGCTAAGGAGAGATATAAACAGGAAAAGCAAAAAAGCGAGATGTGTGTGTGTGAGAGAGAGAGAGAGAGAGAGAGAGAGAGAGAGAGAGAGAGAGAGAGAGAGAGAGAGAGAAGCCAAGGAGAGATATAGGCAGAAAAGCAAAGGAGAGAGAGAGAGAGAGAGAGAGAGAGAGAGAGAGAGAAATTGTGAAGCCAAGGAGAGATATATACAGGAAAATGGAAAAGCGAGATGAGAAAGAGAGGTGATAATAGAGAGAGAGAGAGAGAGAGAGGAGAGAGAGAGAGAGAGAGAGAGAGAGAGAGAGAGTCTATCTGTCCCTGCACATTGAAAAGTGTGTAATTGGTTAATGGGGTGGGGGATGGGCAGACGCCATACTGGCGGTGGGGGGAGCTGGGGGAGAGGGCGTGTTCAGATTTAATGGCCAATGAAAACATTTAGATCACTATTCTTGTGGGGTAATTCATTACTGTGGCAGTGACATCTTTATTCTCCTTTATTCTTCATTCGTCTTATTCTTCGTTTCGAGTCAGGATGGAATTAGATTATGTATACTAACGGCGGTTAATGAGGCCAAACAGATGACAAGATTAAAAGGAGAGTATTTGCTCGTAAAGGAAAGCGAGAGGATGGAAGACGAGGAAAGGGTACTAGATGGAAGAGGAGGAAAAGGAAGAGGAAAGGGTACGAGATGAAGGAGGAGGGGGAGGAGGAAAGGGTACGATATGGAAGAGGAGGAGGAGGAAGAAGAGGAGGACGAAGAGGAGGAGGAAGAGGAAGGCGAAGAGGAGGAGGAGGAGGAGGAGGAGGAGGAGGAGGAGGAAAGGGTACGAGATGGAAGAAAAGGAGGAGGAGGAGGAGGAGGAAAGGGTACGAGAAGGAAGAAAAGGAGGAGGAGGAGGAGGAGGAGGAAAGGGTACGAGATGGAAGAAAAGGAGGAGGAGGAGGAGGAGGAAAGGGTACGAGATGGAAGAGAAGGAGGAGGAGGAGGAGAAGGAAGAGGAGGAGGAGGAGGAGGAAAGGGTACGAGATGGAAGAGAAGGAGGAGGAGGAAGAGGAAGGAGAAGAGATGGAAGAGGAGGATTTGGAGGAAGAGGAAGAGATCCAAGAGGTGGAGGGAGAAAGAAAGACAGAGAGAGATGGGGAGGAAGAAGGAGGAAGTGGAAGAGGAGACGGGGGAATAAATGGAAGAGGAGAGGGGAACGGAAAAGAAAGAGGTGAATCTATAGGAAGAAGAAAAGAGGAGAGGATGAAATCGAAGAGATTGGAAGAAAAGGAAGGACAGGAGAAGAAAAAAGGGAAGGAAGAAATGAGTAAAAAAGGAATGGGAAAAAGAAAGAAATAAGAAGAGAAAGGAGATATTAATATGTTTAATATATTCAGACTGATTCGCTTTGGGCGAAATGAGAAGATTAATCTTTCGGACGAACATTTTGGGCAACCGAGAAATTCTTCTGTTGCGGATAAAAAAGTTTGAGAAATTGATTATTTGAGAAGAAGAAGAAGAAGAAGAAGAAGAAGAAGAAGAAGAAGAAGAAGGATAGGGGTAGATTATAAAAGCGAACAGGACAGACAGGAGAGAGTTAAAGAAAATAATCATTTAAATCTATTTTATAATCAAAATCCCGAATGAGAAGACAAAATATAAGCGTTAATTATCAAAATTTCGATAGAGATAAAATTAAATGGAAAGGTAAATTATTTTCAATTCAAAAAAGTTTTTCAAAGCAAAATTTGAATAAAAACAAAAATAGTCACCAGTGTCTAAAGGTTATTAAATCAATAGTAATAAAAGAATCACTTTGAATGACAAGAAAAAAAATCGTTATGTCCACCACGCCAGTGTTGCATTTTTATTTTCAAAGTTCAGAAAAATATTACACTTGAAATTAGAACTTCCTTTGTATTTAAAGCGGGGAAGTAAATGACACAGCGAGAGAGAGAGAGAGAGAGAGAGAGAGAGAGAGAGAGAGAGAGAGAGAGAGAGAGAGAGAGCAGGAGGATGTGAAACTGTACGACTCAGGGGAAAACGAAAGCAACAGTGGGCATCTGTGAGCCACAGACATTGGATAACAATCTCGTACCTCTAGGGCTGGCTAGTCTGGGTAGCATTTTGCCCCCTCAGCCCTTGTACTTGGGCTCTCAGGCCAGCTTCCCCAGCCTGGCAGGAAGCGTGCCTCCCTCTAGGGATGCAGTCTCTGACGAAAAGCGTCCCATCAAAGGTGCCCTCAACGGGCTGCCTAGTCTTGGGAGTCTTTGGCCCCCAGCCTTTGTTGTGGAGCCCTCCTCAGGCTCGCTTCCCCAGCTTGGCAGGAAGCCTGCCTCCCTCCTGGGATGAAGCCTCTGAGGAGGAGCATCCCATCAAAGGTGCCTTTCCCGGGCTGCCTAGTCTAGGGAGCATTCGGCCCCAACCTTTGTTGTGGGGCTCTCCTAAGGCCCGCTTCCTCAGCCTGGCAGGAAGCCTGCCTGCCTCTCTCCGGGAAGCAGCATCCCATCAAGGGTGCCTCAATGGGCTGCTTAACCTGAGGTGCCTTTAGCCCACAGCCCTTGTTGTGGGACCCTCCTCAGGCCCACTTCCCCAGCCTGGCAGGAAGCCTGCCTCCCTCCGGAGAAGCAGCCTCTGAGGAGAAGCATCCCATCAAGGGTGCCTTCAATGGGCTGCCTAGCCTGGGGCGCCTTTAGCCCACAGCCCTTGTTGTGGGGCCCTCCTCAGGTCCGCTTCCCCAGCCCTGCAGGAAGATTGCCTCCCTCCGGGGAAGCAGCCTCTGAGGAGGAGCATCCCATCAAGGGTGCCTTCAGTGGGCTGCCAGTCTTCCCCAGCCTGGCAGGAAGCCTGCCTCCCTCCAGGGAAGCAGCCTCTGAGGAGTAGCATTCTATCAAGGGTGCCCTCAAACACACTGCCTAGCCTGAAGTGGCTTTAGCCCACAGCCCTTGCAGGGGCTCTCCAGCCCACTTCCCTCAATGAACTGCTCTGGCCTGGGGCGCCTTGGCCTCACTCCTGCCTTGTTGGCCTCCTCCTCAGGCCCGCCTTCCAGCCTGGCAGGAAGCCTGTTTTCCTCCGGGAAGCAGCCTCTGAGGAGAGCCTATCAAAGGTGCCTCAATGGCTGCCAGCCTGTGGCTCCTTTTAGCCTACAGCGCCTTTGTCATGGGGCCCTCAGGCCCAAGTTTCCCAGCTTTTGCAGGAAGCTTCCTGGCTTCCTCTGGGGAAACAGCCTCTGAGGAGGAGCATCCCATCAAGGGTACCCTCAATGGATGCCTAGCCTGGGGCACCTTTACCCCACAGCACTTGTTGTGGGACCCTCCTCAGGCCCGCTTCTCCAACCTGGCAGGAAGACTGCCTCCCTTTGGGGAAGCAGCCTCTGAGAAGGAGCATCCCACCAAGGTTGCTCTCAACGGGCTGCCTAGCCTGAGGCGTCTTTAGCCCACAGCCCTTGCCAGCCCTCCTCAGGCCCGCTTCCAGCCTGGCAGGAAGCCTGCCTCTTCCTCCAGGGAAGCAGCCCTGAGGAGGAGCATCCCATCAAGGGTGTGTCCTAACGGGCTGCTTGAAGCTAGCCTTGGGCGCCCAGCCAGCCTTTGTTGTGGGGCTTCTCAGGCCCCGCTTCCCAGCCTGGCAGGGCCTGCTTCCTCTCCGGAGAAGCAGCCTCTGAGGAGGAGCATCCCATCAAGGGTTCCTCAACGGGCTGCCTAGTCTGGGGCGCCTTTAGCCGCACAGCCCTTTGTTAGCCTCCTCAGGCCCGCCTTCCAGCCTGGCAGGAAGCCTGCCTCTCCGGGGGAAGCAGCCTCTGAGTGAGGAGCATCCCATCTAAAGGTGCCTCTTCACGGGCTGCCTAGCTGGGGCATCTTTAGCCTACAGCCCTGAAACATGGGGGCCCTCTCAGGCCCGCTTTCCAGCCTGGCAGGAGCCTGCCTCCTCTGGGGAAACAGCCTGAGAGGAGCATCATCCATCAAGGGTGCCCTCACGGATGCTAGCCTGGGCACCTTTATCCCACAGCACTTGTTGTGGACCCTCCCTCAGGCCCGGGCAAACTGGCAGGAAGACTGCCTCCTTTGGGGAAGCAGCCTCTGAGAAGGAGCATCCCACCAAGGTTGCTTCCCAACGGGCTGTTTAGCCTGAGGGCCTTTAGCCCACAGCCCTTGTTGTGGGGCCTCCCCAGGCCCGCTTTCCAGCCCGGCAGGAAGCCTGCCTTCCTCCGGGGAAGCCAGCTCTGGAGAGGAGCATCCCATCAAGGGCGCCCCTAACGGGGCTGCCCAGCCTGGGCGCCTTTAGCTCACAGCCCTGCTGGGGATCTCCCTCAGGCCCACTTCTCCAGCCTGGCAGGGAAGCCCGGCCTCCGGAGAAGCAGCCTCTGAGGAGGAGCATCCCATCAGGTGCCTCAACGGCCGGGTCAGCCTGGGGCTTTTAGCCCACAGCCTTTGCTAGCCTCCTCAGGCCCCGCTCCAGCCTGGCAGGAAGCTCTGCCTCCTCCGGGCAGCCTCTGGAGGAGGAGCATCCAATCAAGGGTGCCTCAAACGGGCTGTTTAGCCTGGGGCGCTGAAACACAGCCTCTTGCTGTCGGGCCCTCTCAGGCCTGCGCTCCAGTTCGGGCAGGAAGCCTGCCTCCTCTGGGAGAAGAGCAGCTCTGAGGAGGAGCATCCCATCAAGGGTTCCTCAACGGGCTGCCAGTCTAGGCGCTTTAGCTCACAGCAGCCTTGTTGTGGGGCTCTCTCAGGCCCGCCTCCAGTCTGGCAGGAAGCCTGCCTCCAGGAAGCAAACTCTGAGGAGGAGCATCCATCATGTGCCTCAACGGGCTGCTCAGCCTGGGGCACCTTTAGCTCACAGCCCTTGTTAGCCTCCTCAGGCCCGCTTCTCCAGCCTGGTGAAGCCTGCCTCCTCCGGGAGAAGCAGCCTCTGAGGAGGAGCATCCCATCAAGGGTGCCCTCAAACGGACTGCCTAGCCAGGGGCGCCTTTAGCCAACAGCCCTTGTTGTGGGGCCCTCCTCAGGCCCGCTTCTCCAGTCTGGCAGGAAGCCTGCCTCCTCTGGAGAAGCAGCTGAGGAGGAGAGCATCCCATCATGGGCCCTCAACGGGGCTGCCTAGCCTGGGGGCGCCTCTTAGCCCACAGCCCTTGTTGGCCCTCTCAGGCCTCGCTTCCTGTGCCTGGTAGGAAGCCTGCCTCTCCGGGAAGCAGCTCTTGAGGAGGAGCATCCCATCAAGGGTCCCCAACGGGCTGCCTAGCCTGGGGCGCCTTGTGCCTCACAGCCTTGTTGTGGCCCTCCAGGCCCCCTTCTCCCAGCCTGGAAGGAAGCCTGCCTCCCTCCGGGAAAGCAGCCTCTGAGGAGGAGCATCCCATTTAGGGTGCCCTCAACGGGCTGCCTAGCCTGGGTGCCTTCAGCCAACAGCCCTTGTTGTGGGACCTTCCTCAGGCCAGCTTCCTCAGCCTGGCAGGAAGCCTACCTCCCTCTGGGGAAGAAGCCTCTGAGGAGGAGCATCCCATCTAGGGTGCACTTTCGGGGCTGGCTAGCCTGATAAGCCTATGGCCCCCAGCCTTTATGGTGGGGGCCTGGCCAGGCCCACCTTCCACTTTGTATCCCGTTTCCTGCGTTTCTTCACAAGTGACCAACTGTACTTTTCCATTCTCTTGATGTATTTTTCCTGCTGGAAGATCTGTTTTAGATTCTTTCAATTGTTCGTTTGTTCCATCTGCCCCTCCACGTAATCCATTAACCATACACTTTGCCCTCTCTAACTCAACCTTTAGAATAAGACACATGCTGCGTCAGAAGGCTTCAAAACGACTTCTTGGATCTCAGAGATTGTTTCTGGAGACTGGAGTTGGTGCACCTGTTGAGTTAAGGCGTTAGGCGCATTTGCGAATGACATTTCTCTAGTCGTTCCTGGAGCTGGAGACACAAAGATTCCAGAACTTAGTCAGGGGAAAACCCCGAAGATTTTAGATCCTTTTAACATCTCCTCAACGATTCCTTTGCCTTCTTTTTCTCACACATTCAGTTCCTTGTCTTGATCGTGTTGTCTTCTAGATTCTTGTGGGATTCCCTCTTACATATATTATTGATCTGCCATTCAACTTCACCGTTCTATTGCGCCAAATGAAAACTTGGGAATCCGAAATCTCCTTTCCATCGGGTTCTCTACTTTCTTATCGTGAGAAGTCTCCAATTCCATCATGCCACTGTCGGTCTCCGTTCTGTACTCCTATTAGTCCTCCTGATTCATTCATTTTCTTCCTCATTTCTTCTGTATTCTTTTTCAGCCTTCTTTTTACTTCCTTTCCTTAACTCGAGCGAAGAAATCACGTCCTAAAGTGGTAATACAAATATAGTTGCTATATCAATCCATGACCGCCGAAAGCAACAACACCTTCAACACAGTACAGCTTCGCGAAGCAGTCGATATTTTCACAAGTAAACAATTGAGCATGAAATTATGCTAACTTCATTCTTTCCGTGAATTTTCCCTTCCACGGGACCTCTTTTGGTCTCTTTCATTTGTTTTTTTTTTTTTTATTTCAGTACGATTTGCGTCGTCATCCAGTCAGGTAGCCAAAGTCTCCGCGTTCTCTTCCTCAGCTATTCATGCGGTTTCTGAAGGCTTGAAGACGACATCCAATTCACTAACTGTATTCTTTGCCTTCTCTTCCTTAGCTTTTCATGCTGTGTCAGAAATCCTGAAGAAGATCTGATGTATATATCAGATTATTGCTACAGGAGACTGTGGTGTTCTTCTACCAACTGAGTTATGGCGTTGGGCGCATGCGCGAATGGCATTTCTCTCGTCCTTCCAGAAGGTATGAACCGCGAAGATTTTCGATCATTTCAACGTTTCCTCGAAAGCCGAATAAAATCCAAGGCTCATTTAAAGCATTACTCCCACGAAAAGAATAAAATACTGTATTGCACCAAGAGAAAGATGACGTTAAATATGAAACATAAATTAATCGAAAAATCAATCATCATCGCATCCTTTCTCCCGTCTTCGGGATCTCTACTTAACGTGTGATGAAGAGAAGTACTTCATCAGCATCCCTGGATTTCAGACGAAACCCAACCATTTTAAATATTTCCAGGACCAGCCTTCTTTCCATCCCTTTCTCCGGTATTCATAAAACCTTTGGGATAATATTTTGGCAAATGTCTTTGCATATTTTGGGCACAGAATTAGTTGACAACATGTCTCCAAGGTTCTAATTCTGCTTCTGTGGAGTTGGATCTCCTCTGTAAACGTCACTTGGACTTAATGTAGAGAGTTCGATCGACTTATTCGTCCCTTGTGGAGTATTGCAGTAATATATGGGGAGACTTTTCTTACTATGGCCTATCTAGACGGTGTTTATACTATGCGGAAAATGATCTGTTTATAAGTGGGGTCTTTTTATATGCTTGATTTGGTGAGAAGAATCAGGATTTGACTGTGAAGATACAGGTGTAGATCTATGTAGGTACATATATATATATATATATATATATATATATATATATATATATATATATATATATATATATATATAATATACATATATATACAGATCCAGTTACTGCATCTCAGTGAGTGGCCATGATTGGGGTGTATTAAACTACAAGCACCATCAAATTTGGCATTTTAGGTTAATAACTGACTCTATGAAAATACAGCGATACCTTTTTTTATATTATATATGTAAATACGCACACATATAGTCTATATACATATATACAGTATATATGTATGTATGTATGTAAATACATATACATATACATATATATATAAATATATTATATATATTATATATATATATATATATATATATATATATATATATATATATATATATATATATATATATATATATATATATATAGTAAAGTTCAGTTTTATAAAGAATTCCAGGAACTGTCGTCTGCAATTCTTAGCATCACTCGTTATTAAAGGACATCTAAAATGATTGTATTACCTCTTGTTTTGATACAATGAAATCTGCAGGTATGACAAAGTATCGATCCTTCTATGTATCAAGATTTCTAATACATTTCAATAAAAGTCTTTGTTAGTTTAAGAACTGGATATGTATTTTAACGTTTATAACAAAATTAAAGTTACGTTTGTAATTTTTTCTTTAATTAAAGCATTTAAATGTGATTAAGTTGATACACAATGTACACAGCGTCCGGGGTAAGTGTAATACGTGTACATGCGAATTTTATTACGCTTCTATTGGTTGTGTATTGAACGTAATAATTTTTTAATTGTGCGAAGAAACAATCTGTTGACTAGGATTTCACTTGGAATAATAATAAAGTACCAGTATATTAATTTAAAATATTTTAATTACGCATTACATAAATAACAAAAAGTCAAGCACTAAGCGGTCAAAAAAATTAGCTTTCATTTTCATTTCATGCACAAACAATTTAAGAATTTTAAGAATTTAAGAATTCTTGCGGCAAAAATTTTTCATAGCTGACAAAGACAAAATTGAGAACAAAGTAATAACAGCTCGCTGTGATAACAGGTGTTCAAAGTTTGTTTAACAATAAAATTATCAATTCGTTACAACAGGCATTTTTTACCAATAAAACTCTCACAGGACGTACAAAATAGTTCGTTATATACCTGATTTCGTAATAAAGAATTACACACTTGCCAATTTTAAGTTCATTTATTTGAACTGGGACTGGGGACTTCACTTTCATTCGTTATAAGCCTGAATTCGTTACAAGCCTGTACGTTATAAACGAACTTTAATGTGTGTGTATATATAGTGTATACATATGTGTGTATGTGTATGTATGTATATGTATATATATATATATATATATATATATATATATATATATATATATATATATATATATATATATATATATATATATATATATATGGGTATACAAAAATGCGCGCGCGTGCAAAAACAAAAAAATCGATTTCTGAGTAGATCGACCATCCTTTTGAAGGGGGAGAGAAGGAATCCAGGAAGATCTTTGTATGTATTTTTTCTCCCCTTCTTTTTTTACTCATTTTTTTTCGGACCGTTTTATGTTTTCTGTCGCTTTTCTCTGGCGGCGCTGTCAATGGCGTGAGTTCTGGCGCGTGAACAAAAGTGGGTCGCGATGCGTGACGACATGGAGGGGTTCGAGATGACATCAGGGAAGTTACGTTTCGGTGTTTCTCAGGGAATCTTTATTTTCGGTGGCTGGTCTTCCCCGAGTCCCTAGGACTGTCTATTTAGGTGTAATTCTATTCCTCTGTCCTTAAATCTACTGGAATTGGAATTCAAAATTTAGGCTGAGGGCTGGGACCTATAAGGTCATCCAGCGCTGAAAAGAAAATTGAGAGTAAAGGTGGTTTTAAAGGTGTAACAGGAGGAAAAGCTCGCTGTTGCGCTATAAAACAATTGTTAGTAGAAGGTTGGAAAGGTGATGGAAGAAAGATAATACGAAAAAGGAGGCAGTAAAGGAATGAAAGCGGTTGCAACTAGGACCGAAGGGACGCTGCACAAAAACCTTTAAGTAATGCCCACAGCGCGTTCGTGAGGTGCACTGATGGTGGTGCACTACGGGGACCAAATCTATCCTAAACCGTACACCCAATCGCCAGCACTCGAGCGATGCGACGCGTGGTGACATTGACGGAATTCGAGATGACACCGATGACCCTTTTTCGATATGTCTAGGAAATTTTTTTTTTATTGTTCGTTTCTGTTCTTGAACAAGTGTTCCCTTAGGCCTGAATCTTTATATCCCATGACCCATAAATCCATCCTTTTGACCATTAAACTATCCTTTAAGAAACGGGAGTTATTTAAAGTGAGGCGAAGTAAAGGGGATGTGATCTATAATTCAAATCCAAAATCTATTCGACAGTCCTTAAATTTATTCCTTAAATCGTAAATCTATGCATTAAAGTACTTTATTCCTTAAAATACATTAAGTGAAGGGTGCCTACACGTAGGAAATCTGACATCTCTTTAAGTGATGTAATACTTTACCTGTATGTGAAGGTTGCAACATGTAAGGAATTTGATCTCTCTGGAAGATGTGTTTCAATTCTCCAGGGAGTTATTTTAAATGTTTCTTTGCTGGACCATAAAACTTTTCCTTTAGACCTAAAAACATCCTCTGCAATATACATATGACCCTTACAACATAACCCTATCCCTTAAACCATAAATATAGCCTTTAAATACATAATTCGAGGTGGGAGCGATGCGTGACTCATTGAGGAATTAGAGAAAACTATGCTTACTTGCCAGTTTGCTTCAGTGTCTGTTGTTCACCATCAAATTTATCATTTAGACTCATATGACTTGCATTTATCTCTTAGGCATTAAATCTCTGTTCCTTAAAATCTAAATATGTCCCTTGGACGTTGGACCCTCAATCCATTCTTCAAGATTTAAATGAAATTCTTTGAACTTAAATAGATTTCTTACACGGCAAGTCCTACTCTTACGACTAAATCTATCCTTAAAGATTTGAACCTACTCTTTAAATCTTCAATATATAACTCTTAAAACCATGGAAGCACCTCCACAACTTTAAATCTATCTCTTAAACTCCATGAACAAAAACGACAACTGGAGCTAGGAGCGACAACTCAAGTTCCATGGAACTATTACGATTTACAAGCGGCAGTATAACTACGCCTATCTGGCCATCAACAAAGCTGTAGGACGCTTATTTCTCCGAGTTAATGCAGGATTACGAGCTCGATTATCTACTAGGATACTGAGAAGTGGGACCAACGACCCGGTGCTGAAAGAGAGAGGCAAAGGCAGGTGATTAAAGACTTCCTTATTCCCTACGCCTTTATTATTATTATTAGCTCTTTAACGCCCCCAACCCCAATTCAGATTACCAGATTATTCTTTCATACTTCGGCGTCTGGAATCATGGTACTAGTGTTGCCAGTTGTCACAGTAAATCATATTAATCCCCCACCCGATCCGATTCATATCTCAATTCTTTTTCGTCTTCCTCGACACCCAAACTCTCACCAACTCTCCTTCACCTAAATTGACCCTCTCTCTCTCTCTTTCTCTTTCTCTGTCAACTTTCATTCCATCTAGCCCCCATACACTCACCCTCCCTGAATCTGTCAACCCACACAAACTCTCCCTTTCTATCCATATCTCTCACCAACTTTCCCTTTCTATTCAACCACACAGTCCAGTACTTCCTCCATCCGACCCCTATTCCAACTATCCTCAGCCTATCGAATTCCATACCTATTTTTCTCAGCCTGTCGAATCCCTATACCTATTTTTCTCAGCCTACTGAACACCTCTACCTATTTCCCTCAGTCTTTGGAACCCCTATGCCTATTTTTCTCAGCCTGCTGAACTCCTATACCTATTTACCTCAGCCTACAGAACCCCTATAAACCATTTTCCTCGGCCCATAGAACCCCTATACCTATTTTCCTCAGCCTATCCGAACGCCTATACCTATTTACCTCGGCCTATCAAATCCCTATACCTATTTTCCTCAGCCAATCGAACTCTTATACCTATTCTCCTCAGCCTATCGAACCCCAATACATATTTCTTCAGCTTATCCGAACCCCTATAACCATTTTCCTCAGCCTGCTGAACCCTATACCCTGTTCCCTTGCAGAGCCCATCCCTACTTTCCTCAGAATCCCCTTTACCTATTTTCCTCAGCCTATCAGAACCACTATACCTATTTTCCTCAGGCTATCGAACCCCAATAACTATTTTCCTCAGCCTATCGAACCCCTATACCTATTTTCCTCAGCCTATAGAACCCCTTTACCTATTTTCCTCAATCTATCGAACAACAATACCTATTTTCCTCAGCCTATCGAACTCCTATACCTATTTTCCTCAGTCTATAGAACCCCTTTACCTATTTTCCTCAGCCTATCCGAACCCCAATATGATTTTCCTCGAACCCACCTTTTGCAGCCTGTAGAACCCCTTTACCTATTTTGCTCAGCCTATCCGAACCACAATACTTATTTTCCTCAGCCCATCGAACCCCTATACCTATTTTCCTCAGCCTATAGAACTCCTTTACCTATTTCCTCCAGCCTTTATACCTATTTTCCTCAGCCTATAGAAATAGAACCAACCTCTCCAAACCCCAATACCTATTTACCTCAGCCCATCGAACCCCAATACCTATTTTCCTCAGCCTATAGAACTCCTATACCTATTTCCTCCTATCCCGAGCCCTATTTTCCTCAGAACCTCCTATACCTATTTCCTCAGCCTATCGAACCCCTATCGAAACACCTATACCTATTTTCTCAGCCTATAGAACTCTATACCTATTTTCTTCAGCCCCTATCCTAACCCCAACCTGTTTCTCAACTATCTATTTTCCTCAGCCTATCGAACACCTATACTTATTTTCCTCAGCCTAGAGAAATACTATTTTCCTCAGCCTATCAGAACCCCAATACCTATTTTCCTCAGCCCATCGAACCCCGAATACCTATTTTCCTCAGCCTATAGAACTCCTATACCTATTTCCTCAGCCTATCGAACACCTATACCTATTTTCCTCAGACTACTGAACCCCTATACCTATTTCCCCAGTCTATCGAAAACCAATACCTATTTTCATTAGCCTATCGAACCACTATACTTATTTTCCTCAGCCTATTGAACCCCTATACCTATTTCCTCAGCCTATCGAACCCCTATACCTATTCCTCGGACCCTCCATGTCACCTCTCCCTAAGTCCAACCCTCACTGCACCAAGGGTGGGGGACGGGGAGAGGAGGAGAGAGGTAGGTGGGGAGGGGGAGGAGTCAACTGCATTAAATGGAGGGAAGAGGAGGAAGATTGAGAGAAGAGAGAGAGCTTAAAAGAGAGAGAGAGAGAGAGAATAATTATACGTGATGATAAACACAGATACCAAAGGAATAAACAAATAAAAATACCAACAAGATATAGAGGTAAATCCACCAGTATCCCACGAAACTGCTGTATATAACAAATGATAAAAAAATATATGAGGCGAAGAAGAAAACCCCATTTATCCCTTCAAAGGGAGATTCTTCTGCCGATGCGGAGAGAGAGAGAGAGAGAGAGAGAGAGAGAGAGAGAGAGAGAGAGAGAGAGAGAGAGAGAGAGAGAGAGAAATATATATATATATAATATATATATGAGGAGATATCACTTTCGCTAGGAATCTATTACGGAAGAACATCCATATTTCATGAGGTCCCGAACACTGTTGATATTTTTCAAGGGACATTGAACAGCAGTAATGGGCGTGATTAATATATGGGGCAGTTTACAAACTTTACTGTCAAATCCATGCTTTCTCTAATGGTTGCTTTCCCCTTGGCGAAAGTATCGATATAATTACCATTAAACGTATGTGACACACTTTCAAACTAAACTATAGAATCTGCGCCCTCAGCGAAACTGTTATTATCATTAATCTTGCAATGATATATTTGCGTGAGTGTAATGATACACAATACACTTTTCCTCTCATTCACATTCAACATCCATACTTTGTTCCATAAAGGAAAGTTGGCTCAACGGTCACTCCATATTATTACAAGTTTAGCATCCATATGTACTCCTGTTCTCTTCAAACCTTAAGCAGTTAGCCTACTGCCTCTCTTGATATCACCTGTTCTGGACTCGCCTCTTTTCTCATCCTACCCGCATCTTTTACATTGGCTTCCAAATACCTTTACAAATCACTCACCACAACACCTTTGCCATCCATGTTGACATTCATTTTTACATCTTCCTGCCTTCTATTTACCTTACTTTTGGCAGCATTTACCTCCAGTTTCCTAGATTACAAACATTTCGAAATTCTTTTACCAATATACAACTTCCCTCCATCACCAGCTTAGACTGCATCATTAGCAAACATCAACTACTGTGCACTCCATTCAAGTCCATTCTTTTTACCAAAATTTGGCACCCACCTGTCATTTTTTTAGCTCTCTGAATACTCATTCGCTTATTGCTTATTGTTTTACATTCCTGATCAAACTTCCACCACACACCATCCCATGAATACCTAATACAGTTATTCCCCTAACTCGAGACTTACCATTATCGCATTTTCCTTTACACAGAGAAACAACAATTCTTCTTGCCCAGTTTTTTTTTATCTTTCTCTGATAAAGCACACATTACACACCCGGTCACTCACAAAATCAAACTATTTCCATTTTAATTCAAATTTTACTTACAATCACAACAACGCCAGCAATCCCTCAGTTGCCCGTCTTGTTCTCAACAGTCAATTCTACAATCGCTCCAAAATTTTTTTAACTTTACACCAACCTCTTCAAATCTTGCATCAGTCAGACATGTCTATTTTACCCTCAATCTTCAAAAAAACTTTCAAATACTGACTCAGTCTACCAAGGACTGCATTCTCTTCAAACAGCATCTCTTCATTCGGTGATTTTATTCAAAGAGCCATTTACTCAACAAAATTTCCCCTCTTTTATACCCAAAGCAATTGCTCAGATTCTTCTTCATGGTGTTTCATTACTTTCCTTCTATACTAGCGAAAGATTTTGATCTTGTTATAAAATGACACATCAAAAATTATCGTTTTCCTTAACCAAACCTACGATGTTTTTATTTAGTCATTCTACGTGCTTGCACCTTCAGCAACCTGCTGACTCAGTGAATGACTCCTCTTGAACTCCTGTTTTGTATATAAATATATATATATATATATATATATATATATATATATATATATATATATATATATATATACATATATATATATATATATATATATATATATATATATATATATATATATATATACATATATATATAAGTATATTATCTATTTATATATACAATATAAATGTAATATATGTATATATATATACATAATGTTTGTGAGTATACATAAACTTATTATCTAAATACATACCAGAGGTATATTTACATACCACGAAAACTGCAGTTTTACAACAAAATCATAAATTCTGGAGTTCTGATCTTTCGGAGATTGGTGAACATACCTGTATAAATTAACTATTGATAATTATCTGTGCACACACACACATATACATATATAAATATATATATATATATATATATATATATATATATATATATATATATATATATATATATATATATTATATATATTCTCCATTTCTGGATGAGAGCAGAGGAAATAGATCCTGAAAAAGGTCGCAATAAAGAAAACGATTGAGATAAATCTCTCCCCGTCCTTTCTTCAAAAGACACATGCGATAACAGGAAAGATAATGGCCCCAAAAATATATATATATATTTATTATACATTTACAGTTATTGCGTTTATCCTTATCCGTTTTGGTGAACAATATTTCGCAATACCTTCTGCGAGAAGGTATTGATAAATAAGCAGAACAAATAAGCAGTGTTTGAATGTTGAATTATCTTTTCGTCTATCTCTCTCTCTCTCTCTCTCTCTCTCTCTCTCTCTCTCTCTCTCTCTCTCTCTCTCTCTCTCTCTATATATATATATATATATATATATATATATATATATATATATATATATATATACATATATAAAATAAATATTTGTATATGTAAATATATATATATATATAATATATATATATATATATATATATATATATATATATATATATATATATATATATATATAATATATATATATTTTATGTATACACACACATATGTATATATAAATTTATTTATACATATTTATGCATATAGTTACCTCTATGCAATTTATACTTTAGCATCTGGTATAATGCCCGAGACGAACTAATTGGTGGCTAAATCTAAATGTGGTAAATGGAAGGAAATGAAAGAACCACTAAAGCGTGGATGGAGGGGGAATATCTCTCTCTCTCTCTCTCTCTCTCTCTCTCTCTCTCTCTCTCTCTCTCTCACCTCGACTGCATTTAATGAGCAGTCGGGACTTAATAAATGGCACCAATAATGCAACAGCAATAGAGTGAAACAGAGGGTTGGCCGTGTAATGAAGGTGACAACCTTAATAAACGCGAGAGAAATGACAAATGGGAATAATCAGTGGAGAGTTTGAATTTAGAAACGGAGGTACGAAGAAAAAAAAAAAAACAAAAAGAGGGGAAGGAGAATCACTACTGAAAGGGATAAAAGGAATGAGAAATATTACGAAATGTTGGAAGGACGTTTTGAGTTGGTACGAGGATGGGGGTTATGGTTAAAGTTGGGGAGTGTAAGGAAGTGGGGGTTGGGGAAGTTTTACTTGCTTTTGGATAATTTTGCTGATTTTTTTTTTTATAATTTTACTGAAAATTTCTCTTGGTTCAGTTTACTGAAAATTTCATTTTGGATAATTTCACTGAACCTTTTTTTTTTGTAGTGTGTGAAAATTAACCTTAAAAGGTCTTGGGTCACAGTAATGAATTAAAGTCATCTTATAATCGTATATGTGAAAATAAATCTTTAAATGTTTTGAATAATTTTCCTGAAGAGGAATTTCATTTGACTCGTATTCGTGAATTAACGAAAACTCCATTACTAATAAAAATTTATTGTGTTCCTCAAAATTTCATTTTATTTTAATTATTTCTCGAAAATATCAGACACTCACATCTGTTAAACTTCCGTAATTATCAGTAAAGAAAATTCTTTTATTATTAAGGAACAGCCTCCCTGAGGTTGTCGTGCAAATGGAACTTCAGAAGTTCAAGCGAAGATGCAAGGCATTACTGCCCAAATACAGTTTTCCTTGTATTTCAATAAATTTACTTACATTTTCATTCACTTATTCACTAATTTGTTAATTTATCTGTTTTTCTAATAACTGATCTTCTCTTTCTGTATTTCCCATTACGTTCTGTTACTTCTTTCGAATCAACACAATATTCTTTGGAAGCTTGAATTTCAAGTCAATGGCCCCTGTGGGCTTGTTCCATTTGAATAAGGTTCATCTTCTGAATAATGAAAAAAAAATAATTATAAAATACTCATAGTAGCATGAGTCTTAAAATGGAGAAGCAAATCCACAGTATATGTACATATATTTAAAGATAAATCAGTACAGAGAGCTTTCGGGAACTTGTTCGGTTCCCCTTTTCAATCAGAAATATTATGTACATATACATAACTGTGGATTTGCTTCTCCAATAATAATAACAACAACAACACACTCACACGCACACACACACACACACACACACGAACACACAGACTGACGAGAAATGTTAACCCTCTCAAAACGCTTTATTCTCCATGTCAATACTCCTCGGTACAAAAAATAAACACTCAAATAAATGAATAAATATATCAATAACAGAAACGCTGTCTCGACAAACTGAGCAAAGGTCGAAAGGTGTTGCATTGTGCGGTTAGTATTGCGATACGGAGGCAGTTCTGATTCTTACACTGTAGGATTTAAGGAAAGAAGAAAGCGCTAAAGAATAAGTAGTTTTTGGGAAGGAGGTGATAAAGAAGGAGCGAGAACAAGGAAGACTGTTAAAGGAGGAAAACTGGAAACAGATGATGATGAAACAGCAATTACAAGGAAATATGACAAAAGAGACAAACTGAAAACAAATGATAACGAAACAGCAATTACAAGGAAGAATGACAAAGGAGACAAATGGAAAACAGATGATAATGAAACAGCAATCACAAGGAAGAATGTCAAAGGGGGGAAACTGAAAACAGATGATAAGAAACATCGATAACAAAGGAGGGAAACTGACTGATAAAACAGGAAGGAAAACTGAAAAACAGAATGATAATAAAACATCAATTAATGTCAAGGAAGAAAATGCAAAAACAGGAGACAGACTTAAAAAAGATGAAGTGAAACAGACAGACTACAAGGAAAAATGACAGAAAATGAAATGGGAAAATGACAGCTGATGATAATGAAACAGCAATTACAAGGAGGAATGACAAAGGAGACAAACTGAAAGCAGATGATAATGAAACAGCAATCACAAGGAAGAATGACAAAGGATACAAACTGAAAGCAGATGATAATGAAACAGCAATTAGAAGGAAGAATGATAAAGGAGGAAAACTGAAAACAGATGGTAATGAAACCGCAATTACAAGGAGGAATGACAAGGAGACAAACAGTACCGAAAACAGATGATAATGAAACAGCAATTACAAGGATGAATGACAAAGTATAGAAACTGAAAACAGATGATAATGAAACAGCAGAAACAAAGAAGAATGACGAAGGAGATAAAATGAAAACAGATGATAATGAAACAGCAATTACAAGGAAGAATGACAATGGAGGAAAACTGAAAACAGATGATAATGAAACAGCAATTACAAGGAGGAATGACAAAGGAGACAAACAGTACTGAAAACAGATGATAATGAAACAGCAATTACAAGGAAGAATGACAAAGGAGACAAACTGAAAGCAGATGATAATGAAACAGCAATTACAAGGAAGGGGATGCCAACAAAAGCAGACAAACTGAAAACAGATGATAATAAAACAGCAATTACAAGGAAGAATGACAAAGGATACAAACTAAAAACAGATGATAATGAAACAGCAATTACAAGGAAGAATGACAAATGGGGAAAACTGAAAGCAGATGATAATGAAACAGCAATTACAAGGAAGAATGACAAAGGAGACAAACTGAAAACAGATGATAATGAAACAGCAATTACAAGGAAGAATGACAATGGAGGAAGACTGAAAACAGATGATAATGAAACAGCTATTGCAAGGAGGAATGACAAAGGAGACAAATGGAAAACAGATGATAATGAAACAGCAATTGCAAGGAGGAATGACAAAGGAGACAAATTGAAAACAGATGATAATGAAACAGCAATTACAATGGAGAATGACAAAGGATACAAACTGAAAACAGATGCTAATAAAACACAATTACAAGGAAGAATGACAAAGGAGACAAACAGTACTGAAAACAGATGATAATGAAACAGCAATTACAAGGAAAAATGACAAAGGAGACAAACTGAAAACAGATGATAATGAAACAGCACTTACAAGGAAAAATGATAAAGGAGACAAACTGAAAACAGATGATAATAAAACAGCAATTACAAGGAAGGATGACAAAGGAGGAAAACTGAAAGCAGATAATAAAGAAACAGCAATTACAAGGAAGAATGACAAAGGAGGAATATTCAAAGCAGATGATAGGGAAACAGCAGTTACAAGGAAGACTGATATAGGAAGAAAACGAAAAGGAGATGATAACGAAACAGCAACAACAAAGGAGAATGATAAAGGAAGAAAACGGAGAGCAGATATATAAAATGAAAAACAAGAAGACGAGAACAAAGGAAACAAATGAAAAGCAATTGCAAGGGGAAAAACGAAAAAACGCAGATGATAAGAAACAAAGAGAACAAGAAAGACTGATAAAGGAAGAAAACGGAAAGCACTGATAGCAATGAAAAAGCGGAAAAGCAGATTGCAAGGAAATGGAATGAAGAATTAAAGGAAGAAAACGGAAAGCAGATGATAAGGAAACAGCGAGAACAAGGAAGACTGATAAAGGAAGAAAACGGAAAGCAGATGACACTGGAAAAGCAATTACAAGGAATGATAATGGAAGAAAACGGAAAGCAGATGATAAGGAAACAGCGAGAACAAGGAAGAATTATAAAGGAAGAAAACGGAAAGCAGATGATAAGGAAACAGCGAGAACAAGGAAGACTGATAAAGGAAGAAAATGGCAAGCAGATGACACTGAAAAAAGCAATTACAAGGAAGAATGATAATGGAAGAAAAAGGAAAGCAGATGATAAGGAAACAGCGAGAACAAGGAAGAATGATAAAGGAAGAAAACGGAAAGCAGATGATAAGGAAACAGCGATAACAAGGAAGACTGATAAGGGAAGAAAACGTCAAGCAGATGACAATGAAACAGCAATTACAAGGAAGAATGACAAAGGAGGAAAACGGAAAGCAAATGATAAGGAAACAGCGACAACAAGGAAGACTGATATAGGAAGAGAAATGAGAGAAGATGATAACGAAACAGCGAGAATAGGGAAAAATGATAAAGGAGGAAAACGGAAAACAGGTGACGAAGCCAGTAATAGAGTTTATGCTCTTGATGGAACGCAAAATTAAGTCTGATTCTTAACGCAGAAGAATGAAGGAAAGGCTAAAGTGATAAAGAAGGAATGCAGTGGTTAGTCCACGATAATGATGGTGACAAAGTGGAAGTACTGAGACTGGTTTACAAAGCTCCTAGCCTTTGGGTAAATTCTGTTGTTGTTGTAGTTAAATTCTGTTGCTGTTGTTGTTAAATTCTGCTGTTGTTGTTGTAGGTAAATTCCTCTGTCGTTGTAGTTAAATTGTGTTGTTGTTAAATTCTGCTGTTGTTGCTGTAGTTAAATTCCGCTGTTGTTGTTGTAGTTAAATTCTGTTATTGTTGTTGTTGTTAAATTCCGCTGTTGTTATTGTTGTTGTAGTTATATTCTGTTGTAGTTATATTCTGTTGTGTTTGTTGTTAAATTCGGCTGTTGTTGTTGTTGTAGTTAAATTCTGTTGTTGTTAAATTCTGCTCTTGTTGTAATATTCCGCTGTTGTTGTTGTTATAGTTAAATCCTGTTGCTGTAGTTAAATTCTGCTGTTGTTGTTGTAGTTAAATTCTGCTGTTGTTGTTGTAGTTAAATTCTCATTAAACTAGCATTGCGCCAGCACGGGCCCTTGCTCTAAACACGAGAGTTTGAATGTCGAGATTAAATTAGAGTGTGGCAATGTTGAAAAAAACAGAAGTATATGAACACTCGATCACCTGGCATGAAATTTAGAAGCACTGCTAGGACTGGAACATGTGATTTAGGCATAAAGCCAAGCACTGGGACCCATACGGTCAATCAGCGGTATGATGAGAATGAATGAAAATGGAAATGATACAAATAAGAGTTTATAATAAACATTTTAAAGGTCAGTATTAAAAAGGTATAATCGAAGTGATTTAATTTCTAATGGAATTAAAACTGCCATAAATAAGATAAAAAAAGACATATGATCAGTTGGTTTTTGGAACTCTTTCTAACCAACTGTCACTTTCATTTGACAGGTAACGTCTGCTGCGAGTTTCTTTGGCTGTTGTTACCAAGGTCTTGGAAGTCTCATTATTGAATAACTACTTTTTTTCTATTCTTGAGTAGTTAAAACAGCCAGAGGGTAAAAAAACAGTCAGCGGGTCAAAGAAACAGCCAGATGGTTAAAAAAAAACAGGCAAAGGTGAAAAAAAAACAGCTGGAGTAAAAAAAATCCAGTCAGATGATCCAAAAAAGTCAGAGGATAAAAAAAACAGCCAGCGGGAAAAGCCAGAGGGTCCCCCCCCCCCAAAAAAAGCCAGAAGGTAAAAAACAACCAAAGGTCCAAAAAACCGCCAGAAGGTCCAAAAACAGCCAGGCCACAAAAAAAAAAAACAGCCAGAAGGCCCAAAAAAA
This sequence comes from Macrobrachium rosenbergii, assembly GCF_040412425.1. NCBI lineage: Eukaryota > Metazoa > Arthropoda > Malacostraca > Decapoda > Palaemonidae > Macrobrachium > Macrobrachium rosenbergii. Next base: position 12,146,643 of record NC_089796.1, on the reverse strand, counting down.
CAGCCAGAAGGTCCAAAAACAGCCAGAGGATCCAAAAACAGCCAGAGGGTCTAGAAAACAGCCAGAGGGTCTAGAAAACAGCCAGAGGGTCTAAAAACAGCCAGAGGGTCCAAAAACGGCCAGAAGGTCCAAAAACAGCCAGAAGGCCCAAAAAAACAGCCAGAGGGTCCAGAAAACAGCCAGAGGGTCTAGAAAACAGCCAGAGGATACAAAAAGTGTCGAAAACAGACCTGATGTCCGTGGCATCCTGATCGCTTTAGCTCACAGGAATATAGATACCTTTAATTAATGTACAATTCGTGTCTCCGTAACCTCATTGAGACACTACAGCGAAACATGTCATCACCACACGTCGGAAACTTATCGCACATACATCGCAAACAGGTTGAATACAAGTCAACGACCAGATGTGGAGAACGGACCTTTGGCAAATGTTGGATAATCGTAAGAAGCACTGGTTAGAGGTGCCAGTTAGTCGATGACTTGTACTCAACCTGTTTGTTATATGTGTGGGATAAGTTTCCGACATGTTTTGATGCAATGCTTACTCCGGATTTTTAGTTCCATTAAAAACATAAAAGCCCTGAAGAATTTTGGTTGAAAAAAAAAACCTTGCAAGTAAATGACATGTCTGAAAAGGATGAACAAGGAGCACCGCTACAAAGGCTATGTAAGAGAGAGAGAGAGAGAGAGAGAGAGAGAGAGATAAAAACCACGAAGAAATTTTGATTAAAGAAAACCTTGCAAGTAAATGACATGTTTGGAGAAGGAGGAAGAAGGAGCACTGCTACAAAGGCTATGTGAGAGAGAGAGAGAGAGAGAGAGAGAGAGAGAGAGAGAGAGAGAGAAACAAAAACCACGAAGAAATTTTGGTAAAAAAAAAAAAAAACTTTGCAAATAGCTGACATGTTTGAAACGAGAACAAAAAGCACTGCTACAAAGACTATGTAAAGAGAGAGAGAGAGAGAGAGAGAGAGAGAGAGAGAGAGAGAGGCTCTAGTCATAAGGAGGCGGCGGATGATCGCAGGAACCAACAAAAAAGCCCCGTATGGACCATTTCTGATGCCGATATTGGCGCCATAAACCTTTAATATTTGGCCACCCGGACCCCATTATCGCGTCCTCGCCGCGTTCACAACACGAACAGCTGCACGTAAACGCAAAACATCCGCAGGCGCAAGCGCGCTTGCAAAACACACGCAAGAACTGATCAAGAATTACAAAAAAACCTACTGTGTTCCTTGGCAATTTCAGCATATATTACAGATGCGTCAGTCTATTGTGTGTTTGTGCATTACTGTATTGTATGCACCTGTGCACGCATATCACACATGCACACATACAGTACACATATTTATAACATCCATGTAGATGATGTATATACCTATTTACTGTATATACCTAAATGTATCATACCTCTATATTCAGATATACACCATTATGTATTCTTACGAAGAATGGATTCTCGCTAGGCCCGAGTTCGCATCTCCGGCCGGCCAATGAAGAATTAGAGGAATTTATTTCTGGTGACAGAAATTCATTTCTCGCTATAATGTGGTTCGGATTCCACAATAAGCTGTAGGTCCCGTTGCTAAGTAACCAATTGGTTCTTAGCCACGTAAAGTAAGTCTAATCCTTCGGGCCAGCCCTAAGAGAGCTGTTAATCAGCTCAGTGGTCTGGTAAAACTATGGTATACTTAACGTATGAAGAATGGAGCAAATCCAAACACATAATTGTAAAATGTATGTATAAACATGTCTATATCTGTTGCACCGTACTTGCATATTCAGATATAAAAAATTATACATGATTATGAGGACAAGAACAAATCCACACACAAAAATATACTGAAATTTGACAAATGAAACGAGCCCGGTGGGGAATCGAGCCTCGAACACCTCTGTGCTACCAAGAAGAATATGAATTTATACCAGATAAATTAAAGTACATGTTTATTAAAGCAGACTCTGTGAGGTATGGGCATCTCAAGGATTGAGGAAAAGGTGCCCAGGCCCGAAGACCCTGGAGACGAGGGTAAGAGAAGGTTGTGGAATTGGAATATAGAATTTAGGCCGAAGGCCAAGCCCTGGGACCTATGAGGTCATTCAGCGCTGAAACGGAAATTGACAGTAAAAGGTTTGAAAGGTGCAACAGGAGGAAAACCTCGCAGTTGCAATATGAAAAATTTGTTAGAGAGGGCGGAAAGTCAGATGGAAAAAAGAGAATATGAACGGAGGTACAGTAAAAGGAATGAAGGAGGTTGCAGCTAGGGGCCGAAGGGATGCCGCAAAGAACCTGAAGTAATGCCTACAGTGCACCGCGTGAGATGCATTGACGGCACTACCCGCCTACGGAGGTTGTGGTGTTGGTGAAGAGAAGTGCGGGAGGTGGGAGGATAATGGGCGCGATACGAGGCATAAGTCGCACGCATACCATGAGCTGTAATGCTCGACGGAAGAAGTGGGGTTAAATTAAATTCATTCTCACCGAAGTTTTGACGTTTGCAGTTTTAAAACTTATGAATTCAATGAAAGTGTTAAAATATCGAAAAATCAAGGGGACCTTAGTGGCCTTTACTTTAATATAAGTCACAGATATGCTTTTGCGTAAACTTCCTTGAGTGTAGAATATAAAAAACTATTTTACGTATCAATAAAACGCATAAAACATTTTCTATGGTACTTCTCAAAAATATCGACCGCAAACGTTTTCATTTTTTTATGTATAAATAACTCTGCCAATGAGGGTTTACAGTCTCAAACCAAATTCAAGTTCGGATATAAAGGAAACGTTGACACCAGAAAACAAGCATAAAACTAAAATCTTATAAGTGTGGCGCTGCACTTTTATATCAAATAAATAAATAAGTAAATAAAGAATTAAATAAATATATAAACAAAACTAAAATAAATATATGTACTAATTACAATTACCACTTCTATTTCTCTCTCTCTTATATATATATATATATATATATATATATATATATATATATATATATATATATATATATATATATATATATATATATATATATATATATACATAATATATGGCCTCTATATAATGATAGTATAAAAAATATACCATCCTGGAATTTTATATATATATATATGTATATATATATATATATATATATATATATATATATATATATATATATATATATATATATATAATACTACAACAGCATTGCTTCTTGTTTCCTCTTTCCAAACACGTCAGCTATCCTAACATTACAATATCAATATCCTACTTTCTTAAATCACTCTGTACTTAAAAAGATTCTTTGAGGCTGTCTGCAGCGACCATCACGATTACCATCCATCATTACGGCGGGAGACCCCTTCGGTAAGTCAACCAAGCCACCCGTAAGATAAGAGGCGTTTTACCCACCCGATAAACCCCTGTCAACATCCAAGTTAACCCTTACATCATCTACTGTGTTTGTTTGTATACAAGGTTGACTGTTTGGGTAGCTTACAGGAATAGATTTAAAGGATAGATACAGTTACCGAGATATAGTCATTATTATTATTATTATTATTATTATTATTATTATTATTATTATTAGAGGTCTTTGGTTCCTTTCACCATACAACTGGAACGGACTTCCTTGCAATGATACCGATATTACTGAAAGTGGAACGACGGGAGGTTATAATGCTACATAAAAGTACTCTCTCTCTCTCTCTCTCTCTCTCTCTCTCTCTCTGTTCTCAGTTTAGGAGCTTTAATGGGCTTGTGTAGTTATTTGCTTTCATTTAAATAATCACCATAATTTCACAAGGATACGGGTTAATGATTGAGAAAGAAGAAAAGTTTTGGAAAAGATATTATATAATATACATATATATATTATTTATACATATACGTATATATATTATGTATATACATACGTATGGTATATGTATACATATTATATATACGTAAATGTATGCATGCATTGTATATACACAATGTATTATATATATATATATAGCCTATATATATATATATATATATATATATATATATATATATATATATATATATATATATATATATATATATATATATATATATATATATATATATATATATATATATTATATAGTGATAAGCTTAGACTTGTGATACCACAACCCATTACAATTCTGCAGTTTGGATAATAAACAATAAATGCTCATGCAACAACAGGTCTTGATTTTGTAACGACATGAAGTATTTTTCATTATTTCAAAATAATACAAAATAGGATTTTACAGTATACAGAACATTATAATGTAACTGAAAACATCGGTAATAATACAGTTACGAGATTTCTATGTGTTTTCATGGTTTAGAAGTTGTTAAATGAATGACAAATAATAATCTAAGTTGACAATTTCCATAAAGTGGTCCCGTAATAGCTGTGATTTATTATCATTACTAATATTAATAATATTATTACCCAGAATGCATTATCATAGGTCAGACAGGCCATTAATCTGCTGAGCGAGCTTCTAGTAATGAGAGTTAACGTCTGAAAACAGAGAGAGAGAGAGAGAGGTGGACGGAGTATGGTACTTTAATATAGTAACATAATATCCCGTCGCTTTACTTTCATTAATATCCATATCACTGCAAGAAAGTCTGTTCCGGTCGTATGTTAAAAGTAACCAGGGACCTCTAATAATAATAATAATAATAATAATAATAATAATAATAATAATAATAATAATTCCTTTAAAACGACAAAGTTTGCTGACTACGTTCATCGATTTTATGTATTGTAACAACGGCCCCTTTACTTTTGTTAGTCCCTGTTATTTTGAGTCCTAAACCCATTGCACCGAAAAGATAAATGATGCAAAGATGTCCACCCGACAGGCCACCCGTTCTCACATTTACTCAAGAACTCTCTTTATTCTCCCGTTTTCTCCTTTCTCATAAACGTCCAGCCATTAAAATGAAAGTCCATCGGTTCCTTTGGGAGTTAATTTCTACGCTTTCCACCCTCTCTCTCTCTCTCTCTCTCTCTCTCTCTCTCTCTCTCTCTCTCTCTCTCTCTCTCAGTTTTGATTACTTCCGGCCTGGGCAAGATTAGGGTACTGAATTGCTAGGGCATTTGGCCTCTACATAATGATAATGAAAAAATATACCATCCTGGAATATTACAAATTTCATTGTTTAGTGAGTTATATCTGAATTACATTTGATGTCTATGATTCATATGTGGACGGGTTGCAAATAAAAATGTATTTGCTTTTTTCAGCACGTGGGATATTAATTTAACTTATGTTTTTCTTTAATAACAGCAGATAGGAGCATAATTATATTTCCAATCTTACTAGAGAGAGAGAGAGAGAGAGAGAGAGAGAGAGAGAGAGAGAGAGAGAGAGAGAGAGAAGAGAGAGAGGCTGTTATCGTGTACCACATCATTATCATCCTATATCAGAGAATTTATTATAAATGCATAATTAGCAGATGAATAATAAAAAAACGACTGAAAAGTAAACATTCCCTCCTTATTTACCTCAAAATAACTGAAAGGCTTAAGCATTCTATTACGTGCAACGACTGTAGAGTCTAATAATAACAAAACCGAATCACATCCGAAGATTTGACGAAGCTTCAAAAGTTTATTCGAGAACAAACAAAAGCGCATCGACCAAAAACAGACTCAGAACCAAACTTCAAAGGAATCGAGTTGTCGTTGAGTCTACTAATGACAAAAGCGAATCAACTCCCAAGATTTAACAAAGCTTCAAAAATCTATAGAATAATAAACAAAAGCGCACCGACCAAAACTAGCCGCAGAACCCAACGACAAAGGAATCGAGTCGTGGTGGCCTGTGGCGGGCCGATCACATGATCCGATCCCCTTCTCCCAACAACCGAAGACAACTTCAGCACCTGTGGATTCCCCTCGCAAGCTGATAATTGTGCAGAGGCTGAAACTATTCCGACATTCTGCAGGCATAGCCGGGCGACGAGGCAAATTCGTCGGCCATTTTAAGAAACTCCAGCGCTTGCAACTGCAAGGTTTAAAGAGAGGCGCTTGAATAAGACGCTTAGGTGCCATAGCAACTTCGTCCTTCCGGGCCCCCTTCCAATTTTTGATTGATTTCTTTTTTTTTTTCCTGACTTATTTCTCAAGTGATGCTACTTCACTTATTTGTAAATTTTACGTGGGGTTTATTGGTTTCTTTGTTGTTTATTTATTCCATCATTCATTTTAACCGTTCGAACATGTTCGCGTAATATTTAATTATGTATCTAATATACGTGTGCATATATTAAGTAACATTTTTTAAAAATTACTCTCAAAATGTCCTCTTTTTCTTCTCACCGGAATAATGAACAACAATGTTAAACCTTTCCTATAACATCTCTCTCCTCCCTTCTAATATATATACATATTGTACTAATATATATATATATATACAATATATATATATATATATATATATATATATATATATATATATATATATATATATTATACGTATGTATGTATATATATATATATATATATATATATACATATATGTATATATATATATATATATATATATATATATATATATATATATATATATATATATATATATATATATATATATATATATATATATATATATATATATATAGATACAATATATATATATATATATATATACAAAAACGCAATAGACACAATCAGTTCTACTGTTTAACAGACTTTAATACTAGATATTATAAAACAAAATTGTTACGCTTTTTTTTTTTTACAATGAATCATCCCTCCTCCCCCACCTCTCTCTCTCACTCACATACAAACAAGAACACACTCAGTTTGGAACAACATAAACTAAATTAATTTAAAATATTGGGCTGTAATTCTGCAATAGCTCATCATGCCACTAAGAAACTTAACAACATTACCGAGCCTTAACACTAAATCACCTCTTTTCACCCCCGTGGTGGGGGGTTAGTGCCGTCAGTGCACCGTATGCATTAACTATAGGTTCTTTGCAGCGTCCCTTCGGCCCCTAGCTGCAACCCCTTTCATTCCTTTTACTGTACCTCCATTCATATTATCTTTCTTCCATCTTGCTATCCACACTCTCGTAACCGTTATTTCATATTGCAACTGCTTAGAGGTTTTCCTCCTGTTACACCTTTCAGACCTTTTTACTGTCAATTTCCGTTTCAGCACTGAATGACCCCATAGGTCCCAGTGCTTGGCCTTTGGCCTAAACGCTATATTCCATTCCATTCCACCTCTTCTCATCAACCACCGCCATCATCATAAGATCAATCTCACTGTCAGTCTCGTGATTCCGTTCGTAAATAGCAATAGAGAAAGTGACCTTTAAGATTGTCAGGTCATGATGAGATCAGCCATTTTAAATTTTTTTACTTTTTACTTTTTTTCTTCTTTCGTGTTAATTTTTTCCTTTTTTTTTCTTCTTTCTTGAGGGAGAGGAGATTTAATGATGTTTATTCTTCTGTGAAATGAAGAAATGAAGAGCGACTTCTCCAGGACGACTTAAACGCTGACTCGCTTAATTAGAATAGATGAGTTTATTTGATAAACGCAGACTTTGACGGGGACTAATGGTGCCCGCACTTTTTTTTTTTTTTATGTTTCTCCGTATTATTTCGTTAGTGTTGATGATTACTGCATTAGGTATCTATCTGTTTATCTATCTGCACGCGCGCGCATACAAATATAACATATAAATATACAAATATTATATATATACATATATATATGTATATATATACATACATATATATATATATATATATATATATATATATATATATATATATATATATATATATATAAATATATAAAAGAGAGAGAGAGAGAGAGAGAGAGAGAGAGAGAGAAATGTATTATGGGTGCTATGGGTAGGTTCAATAAAAGGGCGTGAGGCGTGAGGGAAAGAGAGATTAGAACGGAGCAGACCTACTTGTTATTTTGGCGATCATTTAACACTATTATAAATTTTTAGTGTTCTGTAAATGAAAACTATTGAGATGGCTTTGCCGTCCGCACTTTTTTTGTCCGCCCTCAGATCTTAAAAACTACTGAGGCTAGAGGGCTGCAAATTGGTGTGTTGATCATCCACCCTCCAATCATCAAACACACAAAATTGTAGCCCTCCAGCCTCAGTAGTTATTTTTATTTAAGGTTGAAGTTAGCAATGATCGTGTGTCTGGCAGCGCAACAATACAGGCCACCACGGCCGGCTGAGAGTTTCATACAGCATTATACGTTGTACAGAAAACTCGTTTACGCCGAACAAACTTCGGCGCATTTTTTGGTTTTGTTTGCTTTGTACAAACATACAATTAATGACGAATAAAGGACTTTAAAACATTGTTTCTGAGTATTCATTCACCAGTAAAATACAATAACTTGCCTTTTGTCTCCCACGAAGTTATCACCACTAAATGTCTCACCCCTTCACTTTACAGGCCTCACTGTAACTCATGAAAGACATCCTCCTAAGGTCTGCTGCAAGTTTCATCTCTGACAACGGGATCTAATGTGCCAACGGCGTCTGGTACACTTTACTGGTTACCCTTCCAAGGAATGGCCACATTCAATGTAGCTCAGCTGCATTGATGGAAACACCAGCGGTGCACTTAATGGCATTCTTTGAGGATTACCCTTCCAAGAAATGACCAGATTCAATGTATTTTAGTTTTAATAAAGGAGGCACCAGTGATGCAAAAATTGTGTTAATGCTAAGTATTCTGCCTTTAGTCTATGTAATTTGCTACAATGCCTTCTCAATATATTTTAGGTAATGTTGAGTTAGACAGCTTTTTTTTGAATTGGTAATCTTACAGTGTAAGGTAATCGTGAGTTAGATGATATATTCTGGGTCAGTAATTCTTATTCACACGTTAATATTGGTGAAGATTATTTATATCCAAATACTGACCGTTCTTCACAAGCTAATCTTGAAACAGATCTCTGACTTCCAATTAGTAATCCCAATCTAGATTTACAATATTTCCTCCAAATAAACGAGCACAGCTTCGAGTCAGATAATTTATTTCAAGTAATAAATCCAAAATCAAAATAATTAAATCCCTTGATGAAGAAAAAACTTAGAAAAAAAAATAGAAGTGGAAACGAGAAACCTTAATGATGTTTAGGAAGCAGCTGATAGAGAGAGGCTCCCTGTTTGTTTTCACTACGAGATCAGTTTGTGAATGGAAAGTGCTCCAGTTTTATGAATGGCCCCTTAGAGTACGCATCCACAGCGGTTTTCAGTCATGTCGGAAAAAAATGATCGATGGTAAATTAGTGGAACGAATGCATAATTCGGAAGTGTTAGAAGGAAGACCTAAGCTGGAAGGATGTTGTGAAAGGTATTGGAATTGGAATAGAAGATTTAGGCCAAACGCCAAGCGCTGGGACCTATGAGGTCATTCACTGCTTGAAGGGAAACTGAGAGTAAAGAAAGTTTTAAAGGTGTAATAGAAGGAAAACCTGGGAGTTACGCTATGAAATTGTTAGGAGAGGGTGGAAAGAAAAATGGAAGTGAATGTGAAAGGAGTTACAGTAAAAGGAATGAAAGGGGTTGCAGCTGGGTGCCGAAGGGTCGCTCCAAAGAACATCAAGTAATACCTATACAGTGCACCGAGCGATGTGCCCTGACAACAATACCCCTCTAAGGGGGCTGATTTTGTGGATGTCTTGGTGCACTGAGGACTCATCCACGATTCAGTGGTTGAGGCCTGAGCAGTAAATAAATGCTGGTTGAGAACACATATGAATCATAAAGTCGTCCACGAAACAGTATATACTAAAGAACCTGACCTTTCTGTAATTTTCCCTGTATACTTCGTCTGTTAGCTCTCATGCCCCAGCGCAGTCGTTACTGCTTGCACCAGACTGCACAGGTTTGTTGTCCGTATCACTGTGTTTTTAAACAAAACAAAACCATTAACCCTACGCTCGACACAAGAACTCATGTAGTAAAACGGCAGAGTTATTTATTGAATTACTCTTGACCCCACATCGAATAGGAAAAAAAATAAAGAGAAAAAGCAAGGGGAGCAAAAAGTGGTATACGAAGATTAAAAAAAAAGAAGAAAAAACAGGCAACACAGTAGCCAGATGATGATAAACAGCAAACAGAAGTAATTATGTTATGCTTCGAGACTGGAGCTCTCTCTCTCTCTCTCTCAAGTTTATAGACTTGAAGACCGTGTTACAGGGTCCGGTTTGCTGACCCACAGGTCATCGGATAAATTGCATTAACACCTAATAGAGGGATGTAGCATGCAAGATTAATGAGGTTAATTCATATTACGCAAGGGTGATGGCGGTTTTTCTCAAAAGGGTTTATCCTCAGTTCGAAACCTACAAAAAGGAAGCGGTATTAGCTGTTTGCTTATTTATTTGTTTACTTTGCCTTGTCCTACAGAACCTTTCCGCGTTTGAGTAAACACATAAAACACATATACATACATACATATATATATACATATATATATATATATATATATATATATATATATATATATATATATTATATATATATATATATATATATATATATATATATATATATTATATATATATATATATATATATATATATATATATATATAATACACATACTTATACATATATATGTGTGTGTTCTTGGTAGCCTCTTAATTCCAATCTGTGTGCTATCTGCTATCTGAATTACTCAAACAAAAGACTTTCTTTCCTAAGATCTAATTCCTACCACGCTCATCTAAACTAGCCAATTCCATACCTCGTTCTATGCAGTCGTTATAATGCCAAGTATCTAGCAATAAAAATATTCCTTTTTGTTGTTTTCACGTTCGGTGATTTTGTTTGCAGAAGGTAGCTTAGCAAGTTAATGACGAGGAATCTTCAATGTAAAAGGTGCAACAATTTGAATTATCCGTCAATCACTCAAATATCTGTCATGTGCCAGTTCCCTCAGGCCCAACCCTCAATCCTATCTCACTTTTCCCTCACTCTGACTACTACTACTACTACTACTACTACTAATAATAATAATAATAATAATAATAATAATAATAATAATAATGGTGAAGAAATCACAGTGGTGTAAATGTAAATATATATATATATATATATATATATATATATATATATATAGAAATATACTGTATATACATATATATTTCTTGAACATATATTTACATTTACATATATACATATATATATTTCTAGAACATATATTTACATTTACACCACTGTGGATTTCTTCACCATTTTTGGACTCATGCTAGTATGCGATTTTTATGAATAATAATTAATAATAGTAATAATAATAATAATAATAATAATAATAATAATAATAATAATAATAATAATAATAATAATAATAATAATAATAATAATATCTGACCAGATTATAATTCGATTTTCAAGAACGCTGTTCCAATGTTCCTCATTTATCGTTCTATGCCTGAATTTCTTTGTGGCTGTTGATACAAGGATGAGAGAGAGAGAGAGAGAGAGAGAGAGAGAGAGAGAGAGAGAGAGAGAGAGGCAGGCTGTGTTCCTGCTTTAAAACGACCATAAACCGTTGCCTTAGTTGTACTGACTTGTTGTGCGTCTATTCTTATTAGTTTGTTGATCTACCTTTACTGTTATTTTCCTATCTCTATTTTCTTTCTTTCGCTAATGGACATTTCTGTGGAAGCTGCTTTGAAAGTTAAGACCGTTTATGCTTTCGTTTATAAATATTCGATGATTTTTGAATAATAATAATAGAATAGAATACATAATATAGAATTCTGGCCTATGGCCAAGCGCTGGGACCTATGAGGTCATTCAGCGCTGAAAGGGAAATTGTCAGTAAGAAGGTCTGAAAGGTGTAACATGAGGTAAACCTGTCAGCTGCACAATGAAACAATTGTTAAAGAGGGTGGAAAGTAAAATGGAAGAAAGAGAATATGAATGGAGGTACAGGACAAGGAATGAGAGAGGTTGCAGCCACAGGCCGAAGGAACGCTGCAAAGACCTTTAATGAATGCCTACAGTGCACCACGTGTGAGGTGCACTGACGGCACTACTCCCGTACAGGAAATTTTAATATTGACAATAATAATAACGAATATTTACGCATCTCCACGCGTAATCGATATAGTTGTCTATGTCACATCTGGATTGAGCCCAGGAGTCAAAATGTATTTTATTTGATCCTGTTGTGAAGTATTAGTAATAATACAATAATAATAATAATAAACATTAATCTACTAGTCAAGCCTAAAAAGCAAACTGCAAATAGTGGGAGGATCATTTATTCATTCATCATACAGATCTTTCTGTAACTGTTTCTACAGGACAGGTGAACCCTAGACAGTCCTCAAGATTTTAGATCCATATGCCCTGGTTGTGATTCTCTCTCTCTCTCTCTTTTTGATGGTGACCAAACGTGATTTTCGTCAACCTTTGAAAATTACCCAGTAAAGGACCCCACTACTTGTATAAAAAATAGAGCACATTTTTGTATTTCAAACTAAAATCTCTGGAAATACAATAATGATAAGTATCTTTAAATGTCACCTAATACTAGCACGTCTTCATGAAATGCCATCAAATGATTATCAATATCCATAAAAATCTAGTTACCTCAATTTCCTCAACGGCGTCTTTGAAAGACACAGTTACTTTGCTCAACCTGTTATATCCAGTTCCATAATCCGATGACAAAGATGGAAAATGAGGAAATGGGAGTAGGCTATATATAGATACTGGCAAAGGATTGGAAAACGGGAATCCTGAACAGGACATAGGAATTTGTGTAGGGAGTTCATGAATAGGATATATAATGTTTGAGAAGGGGAATGTAAATAGCACGTAGGAATTTGTGAAGGGAAATCATACACAGGACATAGGGATTTGGGTAAGGGAATCCTGAATAGGACATAAGGACTGCAGAGGGGAGAATCGTAACAAAAAGATAGGATTTGGATACAGGACTCCTGAACTGGACTTAGAGACTGAGGTAGGTGTTCAGGGGTAGTGAGAAGGAGCATACGGATTGCGGCGAGGACTCCTGAATAGGACAAAGGGAAAGTGGTAGGAGATTCTTGAACAGGACTCAGGGATTGTAAGAAAGGATAAGGATTTGGGTAATCGACTCCTGAAGAGGACATGTAGATTTGGGTGGGGGAATCCTGACTAGGACATAGATATTAGGGGAAGGGAATCCTGCGTTGGACATAAGGAATACAAAGAGGAATTCTGAATATGACAAAGGGAATGAGGCATAGCGAACCCTGCATAGAACATAAGGAATGGGTAGGGGAACCCTTAATACAAGACAAGGAATGGGGTGGGGGAATCCTCAACATGGCATAGCAAATAGGGTAAGGAAATCCTGCATATGATAAAGGGAATGGGATAGGGGAATCCTTCGCAGGACATAAGGAATGAAAAGGGAACCCTAAATATGGCACAAGGAATGGATAGGGGAATCCTGAATACAACATAGGGAATGGGGAAGGAGAATCCTGAGTAGGACACGGTGAAGGAATAGGGGAATCCTGAGCAGTACATAAATTGTATAAGGCAATCCTGTACATAACAGGAAATGAAGTACGGGAATCCTGAATGTGACATACAGGATGGGTTAGGGGAATCCTAAATATGACACGGGGAAAGAACTAGGGGAATCCAACCGACTGAATCCCCAGCCCTTCGCAATTTCCCAGCATATCCGTCAAGGATCGGGAAAGGCCACACGTGATGCCAGTAAATCGTTAACTGACACCATCGGCGCGATTATTGAAGTCTCAGCATTGCTCGAACGCGGGCTGCTAAGAGGGGCGAGAGGGAGGGGAAGGGGAGGAGAAAGGGAGTTTAGGGGAGTTGGGGGGGGAATCCTAAGAGATGAGGGAAATGGGTCGGGTATAGGGGAAGGGTGAAGGGGAACGAATGTGGTGGTGAGGGAGGGGGTTTTTATGGGATGGGATGGGACCGGGATTGGAAGAGAGGAGCGTGTTGTGCATAGGGGGATAGGAAGAGAAAGTGGATAGTGTAGGGGGGATGAGAATAGAGAAAGGGTGAAGTTAGGGGGGAAAGGAGGGATAAATAGGAATGGAGAAAGGATACTTGACGAGAAAGCGTCAAGGAAAAACGAAGGTAGGTCAGTCTTCCTTCTCAAACTCCTCCTCTTCTTCCTCCTCCTCCTCTATTTCTTCCTTCAAGCAGGAGGAGGCCTGGTAGGAGAGATGAAAAGGAAGGAGGAACAGGAGGCCGAGGGACCAGACTCCCTCCAGGGTCCCTCCCAACCCCCATTTTCTTCTTCTTCTCGTTCCAGCGCTGACGGATTTAATGTTGCTCCAATATTGCTCACGTTGCGATATGTTTGGTTGGTGCCTTCCTGTACTCTCCTCCTAGAGAAGTATTTTTCTCCCGTTTTTTGTATTATTCTCTTTTTTATTATTCTTTAAGAGTTTTCCAGGTATTTCTAATTTGGAGAAATCGATCGCGGTTTCTTATGCACGCACTTGTCATAACCAAAAAGAAAAAAAAAAGAAAAAATATAAAAAAGCAGTGGCCACGTAACCAGGATTGAGTCGGTCGCGGGACGTGACGAAATGGGTTTAAAGTGACGACTGATAAGGGAATCGTTTTTTAAATTAAACAATTCTAAGCGAATCTGGATTGCTTAGATCGATGGCGAATCCTGACTACTACTACTACTAGTAATAACAACAACAACAACAACAACAATAATAATAATAATAATAATAATAATAATAATAATAATAATAATAATAATAATAATAATAATGATCTGCCAAAACATTTAAAAAAATAAATATTGTCAACAAGTACTACTATGACTGTTAATAATAATAATAATAATAATAATAATAATAATAATAATAATAATAATAATAATAATAATAATAATAATAATCTCTGAAACGTCAGTTTTGTTTTTAACACACACAAATGTGAAAAGATAAACATTATTTATTTTTGTTCCGCATTTATTAGTTATTTAAGACCTTTCAATCAACTGTCCTGACGTCACCAACTTTCCAGTTACATATGTAACTTGAGGAATGAGCTGAAGTCTCCCCAGAATACTACTTCAGATCAGTTTAGCTGTTAATTTTCTTACCAGTAAACTATGGGAATTACTTATCTATTTTTCGTTCCTTTAATTTTTATTTACTCTGTGGAATATAGTAAACAATTAGTACATGCAACCTTACATCCTACTTTCAGTGCGTAAAGTTTTTAGTTTTCTGCAAAAGAAAACTATTGAGATGGCTATTTGTCTGTCCGTCAGCACTTTTTTTGTTCGCTCTCAGTTCTTGAAAACTACCGAGGCTAGAGGGCTGCAAATTGGTATGTTGAACATCCACCTTCCAATCATCAAACATGTCAAATTGCAGCCCTCTAGACTCAGTAGTTTTCATTTTATTTAAGGTTAAAGTTAGTCATGATCGTACGTCTGGCACCGATATAGGTGCCAACTACAGGCCACCATCGGGCCGTGACTGAAAGTTTCATGGGCAGCGGTTGAGAGTTTAATACAGCATTATATGTTGTACAGAAAACTCGATTGCGCCGGAGAAACTTCGGCGCATTATTTACTTATATGTGTTAAGAATCTACATATAACGAACTACGTAAAGGGAATATGAATAAATGTAGAAAAAAAAATGTGTAGAGGAGAAGGTTATCCCACCAAAATAAAAGAAGATAAAACTAGAAGGAGATTGCGATTATTTTCTTCTGGATTAATTTCCCTTCTCTCCACCAGTCAGTTTTTATATTGGTTACTTCATCTCTCGCTGAGTAATTTGCTTTGTGTTAGAAACTGATTCTCTCTCTCTCTCTCACTCACCCTCTTTCTCTCTCTCTCACCCTCTTTCTCTCTCTCACCCCTTTCTCTCTCTCTCACCCTCTTTCTCTCTTTCTTTCTCTCACCCCCTTTCTCTCTCACCCTCTTTCTCTCTCACCCCCTTTCTCTCTCACCCTCTTTCTCTCTCTCTCACCCTTTCTCTTTTTTTTTCTCTCTCTCACGCCCTTTTTCTCTCTCTCTCATACCCTCTTTCTCTCTCTCACTCTATTTCTTTCTGTCTGTCTGTCTCTCGTGCGTCAACCTGGGATGTGATTTGTGGTTTTCTCTATGGTTTCTTGTTTTGTTATTTTTCTCAGTAATTTCTTGTCTTTTATGGTACCTTTTACCTCTAATTTTTAGGATGTCTTTGCATTTTGTTTTTATTAAAAACCGCATTGTTTTTCTATAACTGTTATTTTATTATTTTTAGATTTTCAAATGAATTCCGTTGTATTCGTATTTGCGTTTGACGCTTTTGCAATTTCAGTCTTTTCAGACTTCGACGGGCTCTTCAATCAAGTTACTCGATCGTTTTGCCGACGGTCATTTTATCATATCAGTGAAATTACCCAGCGTTTGGTTTGGCAAGTTGCTGGATGGGTGATCATACACCCAAACCAGGCATCGTTTGTGTATAATCTCCATTATCCCGTTATGCACAAAACTAAACGTTAAGAAACTCGAAACATACCCCAGGAGGCGGGTTCGATCGGTAATGAGTCTCAGCGAGGCCTGCGACGCGTTACTGTGTTGGAACTCTCCATTGCTAAATATAAAAACGCCATTTTTTTTTTAACTTTCGTTTTCATTTACTTTCTAGGCGACAGATTTTCTTTGATCGCTCAAGCTCTTTACTAGTTTCTGGCCTCAGTGATGATCACCCACCCGAATACTGACCAGAGACAATGTTATTTATCTTCAATGATCGAGATATGTGATCCTTGTATTGAATCCCTAACGTTACTGAATTTCATTTATTACTTACCGAGTTTTTTTTTTCCGTGGTATTATAATGAACTTACGCAAAGACTTAATGGGATATAGAGTAATGAGCTTGCTCCTCCTGCAAAAATTTATCTTTGCATGATTTCTTTATAATTATTTTCATTAAACTTCGCTGATACTTTGACACTAATTTCTAATTACAGAACAATTAAGATTTTTGAGTGGCTTGTAAACTGTTGGAATATACAATGTAGGCCAAAGGCCAAGCACTGGGACCTATGTGGTCATTCAGCTCTGAAAGGGAAATTGAGAGTAAAAAGGTTCGAAAGGTGTAACACGAGGAAGGCCTCGCAGTTGCACTATGAAACAGTTGATAGGAGAGGGTGGAAAGTAAGATGGAATAAAGAGCATATGAACGAAGGTACATTAAAAGGAATGAGAGGGGTTACAGCTAGGGGCCGAAGGAACGCTGCAAAGAACATTAAGTAATGCCTACAGTGCACCGCGTGAGGTGCACTGACGGCACTAACCCCCTACGAGAACTTTTAAACTGTATTGTATCTGCT
>NC_089796.1:12089301-12124301 GCF_040412425.1 Macrobrachium rosenbergii | reverse complement strand
GGTAATTTACTCTCTACTACACATGTATATATCGGCTTTATCAAATGAGCAGTGTCTATTATTGCATACTAAAAGCAAACAAACAAACACACACACAAGCATGTTTACTTCTAGGGCCACACTGTATCCCACTGTCATTCCCAAAAGACACCTAAGGTCTGTTGTAAGTTACCAAACATTGATTTTTTGGAATGGGAATGATTACTCCCGGCACACGCTTCCCACAGATGGTCACTGGAGCCTAAATATGACAAAGACGTATGGATTCCAGGATTTTACCAGAAAGTTTATTAGCAAAGATGTATGAAAGAGGTAACAAGATATCTTCAATAACATGGCTCGTAATACAAGGTCATTATAAAACTATTAATCTTCGGTTTGAAGATTGCTACAATTCTTATATGCTGACTGATCATTACATGTGTATATACATATATATATACTCTATATATATATACTGTACATATCTATAAATACATATATATACATACATGCATTATCATATATAATATATATATATATATATTATATATAATTATATATTAGTACAAGTGAAAATAAATATTCTAAAATAAATTTCCAATGGCCAATTTACTGAGAAAAATAGAGCAACTTGCAAAAAAGAAAAATCGATGATCATGCAGCTATACCAAACGCCAAGTTCTAGGATGCAGAAGCTAGCTGCCCATGGAACACATAAATAAATAAAACTAATAAAAATTGAGCTTCATGTGGAAAACTGGGGTCCTGGGTTGGTGACAACATGTAGAAAGTGGAGCAATGTGATAAAGATCGTAAAAAACAAAACAAGCTTGTGGAAGTCTACCGTCTCCTCCATAGTAAGTTGAAGGGTTACGAACAACATGGTCACATTTAGGATATAATTTCACACAAAGACAATACCAGGCATCAATGACAACGTACTAAAATACAAGGAACTGGATGCTGGCTTCGGTCAGACTCAGCTCCAGTTTCATGGATTAATAATGATCTGAGACCCTAGCCCTTAAAGTGGTAAGGTGTGTTAAAGGGGATAAGAGGCCTGATATGGACCTCTGGATTTTGTCCTAACAACAGAGGCGAATAATAGCCGCAGCCTACGGGACAGTTACTCCATTTGGCATCAGAAAAGAGTGAATAACACAAAAAAAAAGCATTGCGACGTCTGTATATTGTACAAATTTATTTGTCACGGAAATGTCATCTTACTGGTGAAGACTATATAGAAATCGGTCCTAGAACTCAGTTCTGTGGAACGCCAGGGATGAAAAGTCTGAACTCACTATATACCTTATCTTATGATAAGGTATATAGGCCCAAGTTTACGAAGTTAACGGAAAGACGTTAAACATTTTTCCATTTACTACAACTGCTATGTGTCTACCAATATGCTAAACTGCGGTCAACTGAATTGAATATAGAATTTAGGCCAAAGGCCAAGCACTGGAACCAATGAGGTCATTCAGCACTGAAACTGAAATTGACAGTAAAAGTTTAAAAGGTGTCACAGGAGGAAAACCTCGCAGCTGCACAATAAATCAATTGTTAGGAGAGGGTGGAAAGTAAAGTGGAAGAAAGATAATATAAAAGGAGTACAGTAAAAGAACGAACGGTTGAAGCTAGGGGCCGAAGGCACGCTGCAAGAACCAGCAAGTAATGCCTACAGCGCAACGCATGAGGTGCACTGATGGCATTAGCCCCCTAAGGGGTAAACTGGTGTCAAGAAAAGCAGCTATAAAAAGTTAGCAGCATTATTATGCTTCTAAATAATTTATCTATCTACTTATTTATTGATATCTGATCAGATAACAATCGGGTGGGTTACTAATTACCTTTATCTATCTAAAGCCAAATAAATGGGAAAGGGAGCGGGGAAGGAAGAAATGAGTGAGGCATGAGAGTCCGTTGCAAAGGCAAATCCTTCTACTACTACTACTACTACTACTACTGATAGTCCCATTGGTAAGTGGTAGACCTGCCTCTCTCTCTTGAAGAAGAATATACAATTTAGGCCGAAGGCCAAGAACTGGGACCTATGAGGCCATTGAGCGCTGAATAGAAAACTGAGAGTAAAAGGTTTGAAAGGTGTAACAGGAGGAAAACCTCGCAATTGCACTGTGAATCGACTGTTAGAAGAGGGTGGAAAGTAGGGTGGAAGAAAGAGAATATGAGTGGCGGTACAGTAAAAGGAATGAAAAAGGTTGCAGCTAGGGGCCGAAGGGACGCTGCAAAGAACCTTAAGTAATGCCTGCAGTGCACCGCGAGTGGGGCGCACTGATGGCACTAGCCCCCCCTACGGGGACCTGCCTTTTGAAGGATAGAGGGTCATGAGTCTGGAAAACCACAAGAGGAGAGTTTGAATGCGCGGTTTGATAATAAAATAAATCAAAGAACTGGAGAGTGTCCATATTGTAGATACAGCTTATAACTATGTTCATGCAAAATAATTCTAATATCTAAGAGGTTTTTAAAAAGTGACTGGGTAATGATATATTTTAAGGCGGAAGCGTAGAAAAAGTAATATCGATGATAATGATAACGATAGAAGTAGCAGTATATCATTATCATTATTATCCTTTATGCTGCGAGGAGTAACTATCGAGATTTGCTTCCTGAATTGTTATTAATTTTTAAAATTTTAACTGCAATTTTGTTAATTTTTTTTTACTTATGCATTTGTTCGCTATTATAGATTATATATCCCTATCATGCATCTGTCAATATTAACATCTCTTCGATAACAAAAGTTTTATAGGCAAATAAAAAAAAAATCTATCTAGATGAGAGAGAGAGAGAGAGAGAGAGAGAGAGAGAGAGAGAGAGAGAGAGAGAGAGAGAGTCTCAGCCAGTCGTTTGCATCCATCTCTATTCTGGTCACACTCCGAGATTAGAATTGTTTAGCAACCGTGCAAGTGACCCCTGACCTCCGCCGACCTTCTCACCACCTCTGGCGACATATTTACAACCCCGGGGGTCAGCCTGGGTCGCGTCCGACGGCGCGCAGTGACACCGGCTACGGCTTACAATTCAATTAACTCCCTCGATAACCCGGCCGGTGCAAGGTCCCGAACACACTCGTTCCCTTGTGCCCGTTAACGCAGGTAAGTCATGGACCCAATTTTAGGAAGCCGATATAACTCCACTCCGCGGGAGTTTCTATACTCCTTAGGGGGAGTGGTGTTTGCAGTGAGCCACCTGCACTGCCTTGCTTTCCGCCCTTTTACTCGTCATCCGTTCCGTCTGGTCTTTTCCCGTTTAGCTGTTAAACTTCTTTAACTTTTTTTTCACTCGTTTCTACGTTTGCTTTAAAATGGGTCCTCCGGACAAGTTCTATGCGTCTAGATTCTAGAAGCATGATTCAGCAGCCTCAAACTTCAACAAATCTATAATAATAATAATAATAATAATAATAATAATAATAATAATAATAATAATAATAAACCGTTCGGAGACCTCAACCGTCCACCAGAGGTTCCTTATACAAGTCATGAGGCTCATAACTTTCGGAGCAATCCTGCTAGCCAACACACGAACAAACTTTGCAAAATGGAAAAACTGAACCTTTGAAACATGCATGAAATATCTGTAGACACAGAGACAATATTTAATTTACGAAAATAAAAGAAACAACACTAACTCTTCGACACTGAAACGAGACCTATCATCTATATTCACTTGTTTTTGCCTAACAAACATCCCTCTCTCAAAATGACGTCTCTTATTGTCTTCGCTATTGTTTTCATTCACCCTCATCAGCTGTAGAGAGAGAGAGAGAGAGAGAGAGAGAGAGAGAGAGAGAGTCGCTATTGTTTTCATTCACCCTCATCAGCTGTACGAAGAGAGAGAGAGAGAGAGAGAGAGAGAGAGAGAGAGAGAGAGAGAGAGAGAGAGAATTTCCATTGTCTAAAAGAAACTTGGGAAGATGTCTCTACTATTTTCAATTAGGTGGTGAGAGAGAGAGAGAGAGAGAGAGAGAGAGAGAGAGAGAGAGAGAATTTCCATTGTCTAAAAGAAACTTGGGAAGATGTCTCTACTATTTTCAATTAGGTGGTTCTCGCAGCAGTGGTTATCTCGCAAGAAAACAAAAGACAATTATCACTGCCACGTTCATATTTACACCTCTTGGTTCGTGGAAGAACCTCTGTGCATAAAACTTCCATAACACTAGCCGTTTCTTACACCTGCACAGAAGGCCTGCCACTAGTGTGTAGAACACCCCTACACGAACACTGCACCATTTCACCTCTGTTTTGCAAGCAATGTCTCGCATTCTAGACGTTGGTGGTACCTCTTCTTTTCAATACCTCTTCCCAACCATATATATATATATATATATATATATATATATATATATATATATATATATATATATACTGTATATATATATAGATATATATTAGTCATTGGAAGGTACTGTGTCGAGAGTTCGAGACCCGGCGGTACCGATAACTCCCAGTCGGAGATATCCCGAAGTAGCGTGAATTGGATATTAAACGACATTTGTAGCTTAATAATTGCATATAAATGACGGTGATGTGATAATAAATTCATATAAAGATACTCATATATATATACTCCTCAGATGAAGGTTAAAACTAAGTAGCTACAGACAAACACAAACAGAGACAAATTCCTGACCGCCGCAAGCCCCATTCGTCACTGGTCTTACGACTGTGTTGACTAATTTGCCGAAGGGGAATGTTTGTGGGTCATTTCCCCCCACCCCCAATCGTATTTACG
This sequence comes from Macrobrachium rosenbergii, assembly GCF_040412425.1. Taxonomy (NCBI): domain Eukaryota; kingdom Metazoa; phylum Arthropoda; class Malacostraca; order Decapoda; family Palaemonidae; genus Macrobrachium; species Macrobrachium rosenbergii. The sequence continues at coordinate 12,119,561 of NC_089796.1, read as the reverse complement.
ACGACTGGCGCGTGCAAAAGGACGGGTTTCTCAGGAGTGCAGGTGTCTGGTTACTTCCTTTCTCGTTACCGGTAAATATTCTTTGAGGAATTTCTCCAGGTTGGTTGACCTTGCCTGGGATGGGATAGGAATATATTTTAGGCCAAAGGCCAAGCGCTGGGAGCTATGGGGTCATTCAGCGATGAAACGGAAATTGAGAGCAGAAGAGGTTTAAAAGGTCTAACAGGAGGAAAACCTCGCAGGTCCACTATGAAATAATTGTTAGGAGAGGGTGCATAGCAAGATAGAAGAAAGATAATATGAACGGAGGTAAAGTAAAAGGAATGAAAGGGGTTGCAGCTATGGGCCGAAGGGACGCTGCAAAGAACCTTTAGTAATAATGCCTGCAGTGCACCCTGTGAGGTGCACAGACGGCACTAGCCCCCCACGGGGGACCTTCTTTAGAGCAGACGCAAGCACACTCTCCTTCTTTTAATTGTTTATTTTTCGTTTATTCATTGATATATATTTTTATTATCTTGGTTGCGTTGCTCGAGGGTGGTACATTCAGGCACAGTTTCCTTCTGTTTATTTTCTTTGTATATTTAAATTCCTCTCACCTTCTTCGTTCATTTTTCCTCTTTTTACCAACATTTTTCCCCTTTTAGTTATCTGTAAAAGAAAACTATGGTGCCGATTTGTCTGTCCGTCCGCACTTTATTCTGTCCACACTTTTTCTGTCCGCCCTCAGATCTTAAAAACTACTGAGTCTAGAGGGCTGCAAATTGGTATGTTGATTATCAACCCTCCAATCATCAAATATATCAAATTGGAGCCATCTGACCTAGTAGTTTTATTCTATTTAAGGTTAAAGTTAGCCATAATCGTGCTTCTGGCAGCTCTATAGGATAGGCCATCACTGGGCCGTGGTTAAAGTTTCATGGGCCACGGCTTATAGAGCATTTTACCGAAACCACCGAAAGGTATATCTATTTTCGGTGGCTTTGATTATACGCTGTAGCAGCTGTACGGAAAACTCGATTGCGTCGAAGAAACTTCGGCTCATTTTTTACTTGTTGCTAATGGGCATTCCGTAATAAGTTCATGGATATGAAGAGGCCGAAAATAAGGAAAGATTTATGTATAATATAAAAGGTTCACCCTTGACTGGCGTGTATTTTCAACTTAGCACTAATTTTAAAAGGGAGTCAACCTTAATAATGGTAATGAATAACTGCCTAATAATGTTGAGTGAGAATGAATGACGAATAATAATAATAATAATAATAAGAATAATAATAATCCTATTACACTTAACCTTAATAATAATGAATATAACCTAATAATGTTGAGTGAGAATGAATGACGGATGATAATAATAATAATAATAATAATAACAATAATAATAATAATAATAATTATAACAATCCTATTACCATTCAACCTTGATAATAATAATGAATATAGTCTAATTATGTCGAGTGAGAATGAATGATGGATAATAATAATAATAATAATAATAATAATAATAATAATAATAATAACCCTATTACCATTCAACCTTAATAATAATAATGAATACAGCCTATTAATGTTGAGTGAGAATGAATGATGGAAAATAATAATAATAATAATAATAATAATAATAATAATAATAATAATAATAATAATAATAATAATCCTATTACCTTCGAACAATGTGTATCCATATATCTATTTTTTCGTGGGCAATAAATTTCCCGTTTATTTTTGCCGCCAACCAGCCCACGGCCAGCATCTCTCAGCGCGCTTTGGGATGGGACGTACCGTCCCAAGGGCCGGGACATTAAGTCTACAATGTGATATGCTGCCGTCGGTAGGCCTATGGACGCAAAAATGAGTATTCGTAGTCTGTTTGTCATATATTTTGTCTATAGTATTGATTACTGCTAAAACTGTTACTAATACTACTGCAAATAATAATAATAATAATAATAATAATAATAATAATAATAATAATAATAATTATAAATCAAGATCATCAGGCTTCGTCTATTTCCATCCCGCCGAAGCTTGGGAGAATTAACGATGGGTTCGATGAGTAACAAATCGCACCCAGAAGTGGGGACGGATTAAGGGGAGGTTGGGGGGGACTGGGAGGATTTGGGACGGGGGTGGGAGTAGGGACGATCATCCGGCAGCTGGCGTAATCACTGTTACAAGCAGGGGGCGTGGCCCCGACCCACAGGGGTCGTTAGGGGCAATTGCTCCTTGGTCTTTCTCTTGGTGCTTCGGTTGTGTGTTTATTTTGGTTTTTCTATATTGGGGGAAAACAGCCATTGGGAAAAAAGGAAGCCAAATGTTTATAATTATTAAACATCTCATTACCTATGCACAGTTCATTGCAGATTTGGAGCATGGTACGAGACTGGCTGATCAATTAAGCCTCAGCTTTCCAAGAGTTCAGCTTCATACTGACCCTTACTGATCAGTTCTAGCTGTCAGCACTAATCCCCTACTGGGTAAATGACCTTGTAAGATACAAAGAAATCTTTGCTTAGGAAGATGGCTATGGGTGGCTTATGGTCGCAAATGTGGTGAGTATTACACTGCAGCAGTTGACACGAATATCCAGTTGTCAACAAACTATTTTCCCCCATACAGCAGAACAAAGTTCCACTGCCAACCATCAAGACTCTCACCAGAAGAGGAGGGGCCACTGTTGTCAACTTAATGGGGACTAATCCTGACCTGTAAAACTTTGGTTAATTTTCCCTTCTATTTTGGGTTCTCGTTGTAATCCTTCAAGTTTCGACTGTACTCAATTATAAATCAGGGTGTAGTTCCATTTTAGATCTAGTGTAGCCCTGATGATAGCCGTGAGTTATTGGCTGAAACAGCTGCCGGCAGAAAATAAATAAAGTGGAACATCATACGACAATATTCATCTTTTCATTCATAGTTTTATCCTTGAAGGTAAGCAGATATTCAGAAAATTTGAGAAGTGCTGTCTCAAAACAGTGTACGAAACATGTGATTCAGCATTCAATAGGAATTGCTTACATGAAAGACTGTGGACAAAAACATTATATATATATATATATATATATATATATATATATATATATATATATATATATATATATATATATACATATACATACATACACACACACATATATATACATACATACTGACTACTTTGTTTCATTTGACTCAAGTATTTACTTTGTCGTCAAAATCTAATTGCTTCTGTAGTTTCCAGCTCCATTTCCTGTCATCCCCAAAACTTATCAAACTAGGTCTATGGAATTTCTGCAAAAAACCAATACAAAAGCACTTAAAAATACGAGAGTCCACCAGGAAAACCATTATCAACAGGGGCAGAGCCTAACCTAACCTAACCCTCCCTAACCTAGCCGAGGCCAAGCCTAACCTGGCCGGAGTGCCGAAGGACAGTACCCTTCCCCACCAAACTTGACCATTATGGATTTATTGAGAATTTGCATTCTGTGAACCAACGAAATTATCTCACATGCACACAAACATATGCATGTGTGCACGTGTGTGTGTGTGTGTGTATACTGGTATGGTTTTATAAATGCGATAGTGCATAAGTACACACACACGATATATACACATAAACATATTACATATATATATATATATATATATATATATATATATATATATATATATATAAAACATTATATAATATATATTATATATACATTTTATATATATATATATATATATATATATATATATATATATATATATATATATATATATATGTATATATATGTATATGTTTTGTATGTGAGAATGCACTGATATATTTTGCCCATGAAAAGCAGGGCATCTCGAGAGACTCGAAAGGCCAAAGGTCCCCTAACAACGCAATCTCGCTTCTATTCAAATGTCATCTTAACAATTAAGACAAAAATAAAAGGCACAGAAATACAAGCACCGAATAAACACAGCCTTTTCTTACCCTTTCTCGACCCCGTGAATAGAAATGACGAGAAACAGAACCACTTTCTTTCGCGTTGTTATTTATGCTATTTATCTTTTTGAATTTGGGATTAGTTCTGCAAAGGTTTTTAAGTGAAGCTTAATTGAGAAATTGCCTCTCTTTTTCTCTTCTTGTCTCACCAAGGAGAGAGAGAGAGAGAGAGAGAGAGAGAGAGAGAGAGAGAGAGAGAGAGAGAGAGAATCCAAATCTGTCTCCAGAGAAACAGAAAGTCAAATCTATTGAGAGAGAGAGAGAGAGAGAGAGAGAGAGAGAGAGAGAGAGAGAGAGAGAGAGAGAGAGAGAGAGAGAGAGTTCCATATTTAAATAAGAGCTAAATGAGAGAAAGAGGAAAGTTTAAAATACAGGAGAGAGAGAGAGAGAGAGAGAGAGAGAGAGAGAGAGAGAGAGAGTTCAATATTTAAATGACAGCTAAATGAGAGAAAGAGGAAAGTTTAAAATACAGGGTGACAGTCAAAATAGAGAGAGAAGAGAGAGAGAGAGAGAGAGAGAGAGAGAGAGAGAGAGAGAGAGAGAGAGAGAGAGAGAGAGAGAACCCCAGGCATTGAAGAGAGTGATGAGAACAATGTACACGTCAATAAATGAATGATGGTTAGAAACAAATTCTCCCTTTTGAGAATTTTTCCATTCAAGAGGAAATGCAATCTGATCTTGGTGATCAGTGAAAATACTTTCTAAATTACACTGCAATACTAATCATTAACTCATATTTCCTTATATTTTTATTACAGTATTTACAGATCAAAGAACATACAGAGGTAGGACGAAGGTTAAGGAAAATTCTACGAGAAAACCTTATGTCGGTCTCGAAATAAATCCTAATATCGATCTTTACATCATTTTCCATGGAGTCTTGAATTCTTTAAATAAATCCGGATATCGACCTTTACATCATTTGAATTCTTTAAATAAATCCGGATATAGATCTTTACATCACTCTTCATGGACTCTTGAATCCTTCCGAAGGAATCCACGACCTCTTCTCCTCAAGGACTCCTGCTGCATCAAAAAACGGCTCCTTCAGAAATACAAGAATCCGGACTGCACAGACAGGACCAAAGTAAGGACGTCGTTGGTCACCGTACAATCGGATAGGACCTCGTGGTCTCGCAACTCCGTGTGATGACGTAACAGCTTGATATCCGACACCAGAAGGCCCAAGACGTCGGCGAGAATCTCCTTCAGGATGAGGACGCTGTATCCCGGGTCTAGCCGAACGCTGCACAAGATCGGATTCATCAGCGTGCGAATGCGCAGAGTAGTTGTAACGGTCGTGGGCTGATCAACGGCAGGTAGCGATGCTGGGTAGTCTCCTCTGAACATTCCTGACTACGAGTCTTCGGTTTGTGAAGAGTGAATGAACAAAGCTAAATGAGTCTTGCTTGCTCGAAGGCTTCCGAGAGTCCCCGCGCTTATATTTGCTCGTCGAGGTTTTGCTCAGGACGTTTTCCGAAATTTCTGATTTATGATTAAACATTAATGTCACGATTTTTCAAAATATTACCCAGTATTAACTCGTAATTTTTTTTTTTTTTTCTCTCCTGATCATCTCTCGACAAGGTAAAATTCATATATTCCTTCTCTCTCGACAAATTAATCCTCACCGATTCTTACTCTCTTTCTCGATGAGGCAATCCTCACAGATTTCCTTCTCTCTCCCGACGAGGTAATGCTCACAGATTCCTTCCCTCATAGATGTCTTCTCCCTCGACGAGGTAATTCTCATAGATTCATTCTCTTTCAATGGGGTAACCCCAGCAGGTTCCCTCTCTCTCTTGATGAGGTAATCGTCAGATTATTTCTCTCACTCTCTCTCTCTCGACGAGGTAGTCCTCACAGATTCCTTTTCTCTAGACGAGGTAATCCTTACAGATTCTCTCTTGATGAGGTAATCTTCACAGACTCTCTCGACGAGGTCTCTCTCGATGAGGTTATCCTCAAAGATTCCTTTCCCTCTCTCGACGAGGTAATCCTCATAGATTCTCTCTCGAGGTAATCCTCAAAGATTATCTCTCTCGATGAGGTAATCCTCACAGATTATCTCTCTCTCTCTCTCTCGACGAGGTAACCCTCACAGATTCTCTCTCAATGAGGTAATCCTTAAAGATTCCTTTCCTTCTCTCGACGAGGTAATCCTCACAGAATCCCTCTCTCTCTCTCTCGACGAGGTAATCCTCACAGATTCTCTTTCTCTCGATTAGGTAATCCTCACATGATTACCTCGCTCGACGAGGTAATCCTAACAGATTCTCTCTCGATGAGGTAATCGTCACTGTTTCTCTCTCTCTCGATGAGGCTATCCTCAAAGATTCCTTTCCCTCTCTAGATGACGTAATCCTCACAGATTCCCTCTCTCTCAATGAGGTAATCCTCTGATTCTCTCCCTCGATGAGGTAATCCTCACAGATTATCCCTATATCTCTCGACGAGGTAATCCTCACAGATTCTCACTCTCTTTCTCGTTGAGGCAATCCTCACAGATTTCCTTCTCTCTCCCGACGAGGTAATGCTCACAGATTCCTTCCCTCTAGACGGGACAATCCTCATAGATGTCTTCTCTCTCGACGAGAAAATTCTCATAGATTCCTTCTCTTTCGATGGGGTAACCCTAACAGGCTCCCTCTCTCTTGATGAGATAATCCTCAGTTTCTCTCTCTCTCTCTCGACGAGGTGATCTTCACAGATTTCTTCTCTCCCTCTCTCTCGACGAGGTAGTCCTCACAGATTCCTTTTCTATAGACGAGGTAATCCTTACAGATTCTCTCTTGATGAGGTAATCTTCACAGACTCTCTCGATGAGGTTATCCTCAAAGATTCCTTTCCCTCTCTCGACGAGGTAATCCTCATAGATTATCTCTCTCGATGAGGTAATCCTCACAGATTATCTCTCTCGATGAGGTAATCCTCACAGATTATCTCTCTCTCTCTCTCTCGACGAGGTAGCCCTCACAGATTCTCTGTCTATGAGGCAATCCTCAAAGATTCCTTTCCTTCTCTTGACAGGTAATCCTCACAGATTCCCCTCTCTCTTTCTCGACGAGGTAATCCCCACAGATTCTCCCTCTCTCTCGACGTGGTAATCCCCACAGATTCTCTCTCTCAATGAGGTTACCCCAAAAGATTCCTTTCTGTCTCTCGACGAGGTAATCCTCACAGATTCTCTCTCTCTCTCTCTTGACGAGGACTACCTCATCACAGATTCTCTCTCTCTTTTGATTAGGTAATCCTCACAGATTATCTCTCTCGATGAGGTAATCCTAACAGATTCTCTCTCAATGAGGTAATCCTCACGGATCTCTCTCTCAAAGAGGCTATCCTCAAAGGTTCCTTTCCCTCTCTAGATGAGGTAATCCTCACAGATTCCCTCTCTCTCAATGAGGTAATCCTTACTGACTATCTCCCTCAACGAGGTAATCCTCACAGATTATCCCTATCTCTTTTGACGAGGTAATCTCACTGATTCTCACTCTCTTTCTCGATGAGGTAATCCTCGCAGATTTCCTTCTCTCTCCTGACTAGGTAATGATCACAGATTCCTTCCCTCAAGACCAATCCTCATAGATGTCTTCTCTCTAGACGAGGTGATTCTCATTGATTCCCTCTTTTCGATGGGGTAACCTAACAGGTTCCCTCTCTCTTGATGAGGCAATCCTCAGTTTTTCTCTCTCTCTCTCTCAACAAGGCAATCTTCACAGATTTCTTCTCTCCCTCTCTCTCAACGAGGTAGTCCCCACAGATTCTCTCTCAATGAGGTAATCCCCACAGATTCTCGCTTGATGGGGTTATCCTCAAAGATTCCTTTCCCTCTCTCGACGAGGTGATCCTCAGTTTCTCTCTCGACGAGGTAATCCTCACAGATTCTCTCTCTTGATGAGGTAGTCCTCACTTATTCTCTCTCGACGAGGTAATCCTCACAGATTATCTCTCTCAATGAGGTAATCCTCAAATATTATCTCCCTTGATGAGGTAATCCTCACAGATTATCCCTCCCCCTCTCTCTCTCTACAAGGTAATCCTCACAGATTCTTTCTCTCTCTCGACGTGGTAATCCTCATAGATTCTCTCTCTTGATGAGGTAGTCCTCACTTATTCTCTCTCGACGAGGTAATCCTCACAGATTATCTCTCTAAATGAGGTAATCCTCAAAGATTATATCCCTCAATGAGGTAATCCTCACAGCTTATTCTTCCCTCGATGAGGTAATCCTCACATATTATCTCTCCCTCGATGAGGTTATACTCACAGATTCTTTCTCTCTCGACGTGGCAATCCTCACAGATTCTCTCTCGATGAGGTTATCCTCAAAGATTCTTTCCCTCTCTCGACGAAGTAATCCTCACAGATTATCTCTTTCGACGAGGTAATCCTCACCGATTCTCTCTCTCTCTATGAAGTAGTCTTCACAGATTATCTCTCAATGAGGTAATCCTCACAGATTATCTCTCTCTTGATGAGGTTGTCCTCTAAGATTCCTTTCCCTCTTGATGAGGCAATCCTCACAGATTATCTCTACCTCTCGACGAGGTAATCCTCACAGACTCTCTCTCAATGATGTAATCCTCACAAATTCTCTCTTGATGAGGTTATCTTCAAAGATTCCTTTCCTTCTGTCGACGAGGTAATCCTCACAGATTCTCTCTCTCTCTCGACGAGGTAATCCTCACAGATTCTCTCTCTCGATGAGGTAATCCTCATCGAGATTCCTGTATCTCGGCCTTATCAGACTCACGTGAAAACAATGAACAGTTTCAAAATGAACTAGATAGCGTAGTCTATACCTGAGGGCAAACGAACAAAGCAACCTTTAACGAAGGCGAACTCGAGCTCATACACTTCGGTAAGAGAATCAAGAAATTTCTATAATCCTGACCTCGAGCGAATGCCATTACGGTAAAGCAGTCAGCATGGATACTATGAACTTTTTCAAAAAGATAACAACACAAGCGCAAGCTATGCAAGACTTCGATTAGACTAATCTTAGACTATTGCTTCCCAGTATGGTCCCCACATTTATGACCAAATAGATAGGCAGGAGGGTGTGCTACGCAATTTCACAAAAAAAAAAAAAAAAGTTGAAAATTAACACAACCTTCCCAACTATACTGTACTAGGCTGAAGGCGTTTAAACTAAGTAGCATTCAACGTGAATGCTATAAAATACTGTGCATCTACAATATCAAAGAGGGCTTCGTTCCAGATTGACAAATACCCATTAAAACCGGAAACACTTGCCCTTACATTACACTTCAATCACAGAGCTGGTGTCAGATGCTCTCTACCTTAACCTACTCAGTAACATAACCCAACCAAGATTGCTCGTATACTTTCATTTGCACTGACATCCTCTAATTTATTGTCTACATCACAGCATCTGAGGAAACAGTTCAACAAGTTCTCGGATATACTATTAAATGAGCTAAAATGTAATGTCACCGGTCTTTCAGCGACCATGCTACAAGGCTTGGGTCTAGCCCGTTCTGGCACCTTACAATTAAATCCAATACCAGATACAGCATCATTGCTTTCAGTAATTACAATTAGAATCTAAGCTCATGCACAGGATAGCCTCGGGAGGTAATCCGGTGGGGTGCAACCGATCATCATGTAGGCTAAGCATCAATTAAAGCACCCCCCCCCTCTCTCTCTCCTGAAGCGCTACTATTAGCCATATTTAATAATCCTGCAAACCCCTTTAGAATCGAACATTAACCAGTTCGTCATTAATGTAAAACGCAGGAAAAATATACACTGCAAAAACCCCATAGGGTCGAAACACAGTTATAGGCAAGAAAAGCTACAGAATGAAGCTTCAAATGGTAATAACCCTACTTAGTTCAAAGCACCAACAAATATATATAAAAAATTAAACACGGGAAAACAGACACACTTAACGAACACCCTATAATGATAGGCATGAATAAAATCATCAGAGAAAACAGGTACATCAGGTACTCAGCAAAATCCATCTGACGCATCATCAATAGAAAGCAATAACAGAGAGGTTAGGCAACAAAAGCCCCAAACTTCCCAGGCAACCCCCAACCGGGGGAAGCTTCGAAAGTATTATCTACCACTGTAATATATATCTACCACTGTAATATATATGTTAAAGGGACATTCACACTTAAGTATCTCATAAGCAGGAAAAAAACAGGGAAAGATACACAGGAAAGCCTATGTAAAGAAAAAAAAATGGACTTGGTGATAACCAAAAACAAAAAAATAGTTTGCAAGTAAATACGGATACACTAATTGCCAGCAAAATCCACACGAACTAAAAACTGATAAAAACAAAAGCAAGGAAACACACACACACACACGCAAACACAAACGCATTCACTACAAAAACAAAAACATTTTTTTAAGATCACGACATCGATGAAACTACAGAAGCAAGAAAAAGCGCGAAGAAGTACGAGGAAGGAAAAAAACGAGGGAAATGATAAGCTATTCCGCGTACGTCCGGGATCGCAGGCGACTCGGGAGCGAAGAAGAAATGGCGGGAAAAAGTGGAAAAAAGAAATACATGACGAGATAATAACATGAATTTTACAATCCAATGGAAGCCTTCCTTGGGTTCTTAACGACTTAATTCTTACCATTACGGTGGGATTCGCTGTGTCAGGGAAACCGAGACAGAGATTCATTGGGTGGGATGGGAGGTGGGGAGGAAAGATATGATGGGGTTGGTTGGGGAACGACGGAGGGGTCGGGGAGGATAAACGTATCCCCCATCTAGCCAGTTCTAGCCTACGTTTCACCCTCCCTCCCCTAATAGCCTCCCTTTCCCCTCGTCACTATCTCTTATATCTCTTTTACTTCTTTTTCCTCACAAAAACGCCCAGAGTACAAAGAAATAGACTTAAAGTTTTATTCAGCCTCGTAATGTAATGGGTTTACTTCATGCACGCTTGAAAGCGGGAGGGGGTAAGGTAGACGGCGAAGAGCTCTCATGCAAAGCCCTGCATTACCAGCGCTGCCGCTGATTGGATTTGGAACATTAGCGACTGGTACCATCTCCAACCCATTACCCAACCCAGGGGTTTATGGGTATCCCTTAGCCCCAACCCCAACCCCAAGGAGACGGGAATATCTTCCCCCACCCCTCACACCTTGGAGAAGGACAGAAGACCCCCACCCCAAAATTTCCCATAAGAGACAAAAATCGCATACCCCATTCTCAACATGGGACCAAGATAGGTATCAACCCTACCATTAACCAGGAAATATTGGAACAACCCCCTTCCCCCCTCCCAACCCTTCACTCGTACCGCCAATCTCTGAATATCCTCTAGGGCTTTTCATATTAGATCAATTGTTTTGTCACTTACAGTCATACATTTTGACCATTAGTACCTCTTGATAATTCAAAGCACATCATTGCCTCAAAATACTTGCAAGCATCAGCTTACCAAAATCTGCTTAGGCTTAGTAATGTTTTCAGTCATTGGTTTATCATTAGCGGTTTGTAGGTTTGTTCGTAAGAGATATTTTGCGTGCTTGAATTAGTATTACTACTGCAAGTTTGTCCATTTAGTAATGAAATGCAGGTAACATAACAGACAGTCGACATGGCTACAATAGCAAGTGTAGGTGTGATTTCATTACCCATGCATTTTCATTACCCATGCACTCTAGCTGAGACACAAAAATAATAAATGTACGAATACACATTGTTTTATTACATAGAAATTCAAAATGGGCCAAAGTTCATTGACTCCCGGCCAGTGGAATGTGCAACCTTGTAGGGCCATGATGGAATCAAAAGAAAAGAAAAACCCCATATTCACTAAGGTAGTCAGGAAAAAAAGTCACAATTTTGGCTAGGAAAAAAGTCACATTAATTTATGGTGGCCAGTAATCGTTAGGTTAGGTTAGGTTAGGTTATAGGTTAGGTTTGGTTGGGTTGTTAGGTTATAGATAGAATGAAATATAGAGTTTAGGCCAAACACTGGAACCTATGAGTTCATTCAGCACTGGAAAGGAAATTGAGAGTTGTTGGGTTTGAAAGGTGTAACAGGAGGAAGACCTCGCAGTTGTACAATGAAATAACTGTTAGGAGGGGGTGGATAACAAGATGGAAGAAAGATATGAATGGAGGTACAGTAAATGGAATGAAAGGGGTTGCAGCTAGGGGCTGAAGGGAAGCTGCAAAAATCTTTAGTAATGCCTACAGTGCACCCTGTGAGGTGCACTAACGGCACTAGCCCTCCACGGGAGGGTTAGGTTAAGTTAGGCTGGGTTGGGTTAGGTTATAGGTTAGGTTGTGTTGGGTTAGGTAAAGTTAGGTTAAGTTAGGATGGGTTACTTTTTTCCGGTGACTTTATGACCGACCACCATAAATTATTGACTTTTTTCCCTGTGACTTTATTTACCTGGATTCACGTACTAAACAGTGTCTTTAAATATTGTTTATCAAACAACATTTGGAATTGTCAGTTTACATGTCAAATAATCCTAATGTGCGCAGTTAAAACTTAATTTTTCGCCTGTTATGGAAAATTGGTAACAACTTTTCAACTTTGTTTCCAAGAACTGTGAGGGTCAATGTGACTACAAGGTGAGCTTTAATATACCTATAATTTCTCCAGCCATGGATCTATATAAACGTAATTCACTTTCACTAAAGAGGAGTAACTATTATTTTCACCTGCATATAATTAGAGAACAAACTTAAAGATATACATATATATATATCCATGCACTATAAATATATACAGTATATATATAAATGTATATATATGATGCAATACACACACACACACACATATATATATATATATATATATATATATATATATATATAAATAAATATAAGCATGGATGGTAAAGAGAGTGCAAAGAGAAAGAAATTGGTTGAGTAGAGATGAAAATGCTTAGGTGGATGTGTGGAGTAGCAAAATTGGACAACAGGATCAAGAATGAAAGAATAAAGAGGACTACTAAAGTCGTAGAACTATCAAAGATGGCCCAGGAAGGAAGATTGCAGTGGTATGGCCATGTGATGAGAAGGATGAGAAAAAAGTTGGGAGGAGAATGATGCAGATGGAGGTGCCTGGTGGGAGAGCGAGAGGAAGACCGAAGCGATGGTGGATGGATGTAGTTAAAGATCTAACAAACAATTGTCAGAGGACGATGGATGCGTTTGACCGAGCCAGGTGGAGGTAAGCTGTCAGAAACATCGACCCCACTTATAAGTGAAAATGATGCAGATATATATATATATATATATATATATATATATATATATATATATATATATATATATATATATATATATATTGTTTAATTTTAATCTTCGACAAATGTTAGGCCTATAATTAAAACTCATACCATAACGTACAAAATCTTGACGTGGGCACTTCGTAAATACTTGGTACTTAGTAAACCCGAAGGATAGTTATTTACATGGTAACCTTAGTTCAATTGCGGGCATGAGAGCAAGTCCGGTCCCTAGAATTTTCAAGTTTGGTACCCGCAACCTACGAAATGCCGGAAACAGAAAGATCGAGCCAAGGTCTAAAGTATTCTTTAACCTTGGATCGAGCTACACATAGATCAGTGTCATACCGAGTATATATGAATTCTGATTACTGTATAGTCCAAGCATCAATGAATGCTGTATTAAAATCACCATAGTGTTTAAATGCTCGCTGTCGAGAGTTCAGGTAGACATTCACGCCACTTAACAATGCCACTTTAAAATCGGGTTGGGCTCATTCCGGCGATGACCAATCACCGCGGGTGTAACGTGTAACCTAGGCAGCTTGCTCAGCTCAGTTATCAAGTTTGGCGGCAAAACTTCACTATGGGGAACGCCTTTGTTTGTGCTTTTTGGTGGTTTTTACTCGTTTTACTGCATAATTTATCATACGACGGTTAATGGTGCTTCATCAGTACCTTGTGTTCCTCACGGGCGTAGGCCTGGAACGCCAAAAACGAATAAAGTGTGAAAGTTACAAGATAAAATCCCGCGCTCGAAAAGTAAACGCATCAAGACGGATTCAGCAACAATTTCTGCACTCAATTATTTCACATCTTGTACATCACAAAGAAGAGAAATTGGTGAGTGTTCAACTTACCTTTCTTGCCAAAGATGTCGCATTGATGTTGGGGATTGGAAGCGTTGTTTCTGCCACTGCTTCGGGATTAATATGACCCACTGGATTAGCAACTTGAGGCGTTACCGGTCGTAGAGGGTGTAATGGCGGAAATGCATTCTTCTTCAGCTATAGCTCGTTCGTATTTCCTTCGACAGATTTTCTTTTTAAATGTTATTTTCAAAATTACTGTTACTTCAGTGTCATTGATATTTTTCATTCTAGTATTACTATAACTTCAAATACTAGGCTTCAAATATTGTTTACGTTTTATTTATTGCAAACAATTGATTAGTTTCTTAACAGCATGAATAATAATGATAGTGGCAATAACCTGTAATCTCATTAAATATTTTATATGAATATAACGATTATGAGTGTTTGCCAGTGGTAAGTAAATATAAGTATCATTCGTAAGTTAGTCCATGTAGTCAGCTGCGGTTCGTATAAAGTAAGATAGGTTGGCGGTTAAACTTGGATGTGATTAGGTTAGGCTACTTAGTAAGACATCGCTTTTATGTATGATGTTTGGTAATTTTTATGTAGGTAATGCATTATTCATTATACTGCTTGTTTGGTGAATGAGTTTCTGTATTACGTAAACGTGTGGTTATTGATTTGTTAGGTTGTAAGGGGAAACTTTATCCTTAGCCTAAGTTTCCCTCGTGGCTGAGCCGTGTTAGGCTAGGTTACTTCCTAACCAACTTAGTAACTTCCGTTACTCAGTTAGCCAAATAGTACGCATCTGTGAGCAATCGGTTATGTAACAAACTTTCCTTTTATTTTCGCTTTATCCAAAGTTTGTAAGGGTAAAAATTTGTATCAACAGCTAAATTCCACTCGTGGATTCTGGCTATGTTAAAATAGATTATTCCTATACTCAGCCATTTTAGACTTCTGTATGTCAGTCGGTTATGTAACAAACTTTAATTATCTATTTCAGTCTACCCACAGCAAATGTAGAAATCGTTCGTTCACGCACTGAATTATGAGGTGATCTATGTACCGATAATTCCGACGGTTTGCCTCACTGCACAATTTTAAATCCTCCCAAGACGGTTGTTTATGAAAGACTGAATCTTGTTCACCTTACCCGAAACACCTGGGTTAATAATAATGTATCAAGCATTACCGTTACTGATTTGTCTTAAGGTTAAAACTTTCATATATCGTTTTGCTGCCCTTTGATACAGTCACTGTTTCTCCTGCTCAGGTCATTAAAATATTTAGGCCAAGATTTCTATTGAATTATATATACACATATATATATACACATACATTATATATATATATATATATATATATATATATATATATATATATATATATATATATATATATATATATATATTGCTTCAAACTATATAAAGCATGACACAGAATGGTTTAAAAACTAACATTCGGTTTCTTAATTAATTGGTTCTTGGTAATGAATCACAAACTTATCGCTTGGTGGTTTTTTTACGTTTTATTTCAAACTGCATCCAAAAAACTAAGTTTCTTTTATGAGAAAAAAAAAAAAAACAGGTCCGTTTAACATTATATGAAAGTGCCCAGAAAGTAAAATATTTGGTTTTGATTCCGTAAAAATTTTAAGAAAAATGTAATGCCTGTGTAATTTTTTGCATAATAATCTCTGTCTTTGTTTCCATTTATAAATACATGCAAGTGCCTTTTTAAGCCATTATGGCAGTCAGTGGGACTTAGTTTTTTCCTCATATATATATATATATATATATATATATATATATATATATATATATATATAATCAGTAAGCTACAAACGTCTTTAATATCTAATTCGCTCTACCTCAAATAATATATTTTCATATATGTTACCGAAGGAATTTTAGTCGAGCGTGGGTTAAAATGCGTCCACTGTAGTCCTGAGTTCTTGTCTTCGGTGGTTTCGGCCACGAGACGACGAACTTATTATCGACAAAATTCCCCTTCGGTAACATATATGAAAATATATTATTTCCTAGGTAGGCGAATTAGATATTAAAGGACGTTTGTAGCTTACTGATTAAATATGGATCACGGTGATGTGATAAAAAAGTCATATATATATATATATATATATATATATATATATATATATATATATATATATATATATATATATTAAAATGGTTTATATCCATTCGTTAAAATAAACTCATTTTTCTTGAAGGGCCAAGTTTTGGACTGGCTAGGGTTTATGCCCATTAGTTAAGTTGTTGACCAGTAGATAATGTTTTTACATGTCCACGGGGGTAAAGTTTTGACTATGGGGTTTTTGCAACAGGGTTAGAATTTTGACCACAGAAGCTATGGTCAGCAGGTTAATGTTTCAGATCAGGTTAGGTTTTTGACAACTAGAGTTTTGGCCAGTTTCAGTTTTGACTAGCTTTGACAAGTGGGGTTTTGGCCACCGTTTAGATTTCTCTAAAGCAGTATTAGTAAGTTGGTTAAAATTTTCATCCGTGAAATAGATTTTGACTACAAGGTTTTGATTGCTAGATTTTTACCGGGTAGTGGGTCAGGGTTTTGACCATTGGTTTTTTATGAGTGGGTTAGTATTGATCACTAGAAGTTTTCATACCAGTTAGCCTATAAAATTGTTTGCTGGAATTTAAACAAGTGGGTTAAGGTTTTGTAAACAATTTTTGGCCTGTGGACGAAATCTTTGTTCACAGGTTTTGCTGAATGGGTTTAAGGTTTGGCCACTGGGAATTTAGCTGTTATTTTGGCTATGAGATTAAGTTTTTGACCACTTGGATTTTAGCTGCTGTTTAGATTATTTATCACTGGAGGTATAACAGTGGAATAAAACTGTGCCAAAAGAGTTTTGGCTGATGGGTTGATGTTTTGGCCACTGGCCAGTGCTTTACATCTTGGATTTTGGTGATTAGGCTGAAGATATGGCCAGTGGATTAAATTTTGTCACTCGGATTCTGGGTAGTGGGTTATGGTTTTAACCATTATTTTTACTTGTATGTTAAAGTACTGATCAGTCAGTTTTTGAGCACTGGGTTAAAATTTGATCACTGGAGTTTTGCCATTAGACTCAAGTTTTGATCACTAGTTGTAGGTTGTGAATTGAAAATTTAACCACGGATATTTATCATATAGTCAGATTTTTTACTACTGGGGTTTTGACAAGGGCACTCAAGACTTTATTACTGAGCTTTTGGCCAGCGGTTAAAAGTTTTTACTGCCAGTTGTACAGTCTGCTGGTGGGAGTTTTGTGTAATGAGCTGAAAGTTTAACCATAGATTTTTGCCTGTAGTTAGTGTTTTGACAAATTGGGCTTGTGGCTACACGGAATTTGGCCGAGGGTTTGTTTTGCTTTCAGTTGTTTTGGCAATAGGTTGAAATTTTAACCATCGTGGTCTGGCCATTAATTAATTTTTTTCCATTAGTCGGTTATGTTATTGGGTTAAAGATTTGAACTCTTGAATTGCTAGTGAATTGAAGTTTTGACCATCAGAAATTTTGCCACTGGGTTTGAATTCTTTCTAGTAGCATTCCTACCAATGAGTTAGAGTTTTGGTTAGAATTTAGGCAAATAGGTTAGTTTGGAACACCCGAATTTTGCCCACCAGGTTAGTTTGGACCACCCGAATTTTGCCCACCAGGTTAGTTTGGACCACCTGAATTTTGCCCAACAGGTTAGTTTGGACCACCAGAATTTTACCGATTAGGTTAGTTTGGACCATAAGAATTTAGGCACCAGATTAGTTTGGACCACCAGAATTTTACCCCCTAGGTTAGTTTGGACCATCCGAATTTTCCCCGCCAGATTAGTTTGGACCACCAGAATTTTATCCAGGAGGTTAATTTGGACCACCAGAATTTTACCCATTAGGTTAGATTGGACCACCCAAATTTTGCCCACCAGGTTAGTTTGGACCACCCGAATTTTGCCCACCGGGTTAGTTTGGACCACCCGAATTTTGCCCACCAGGTTAGTTTGGACCACCTAAATTTTACCCACTGGGTAAATGATTTACCACCAAGATTTGGGAAAATTTAGGAGTTTTTGGCAGTGGGGTTTAAGCTCTGATTTTGTTGGTGAGTCAAGTTTTAACCACTGGACTTGATTTTTCACCAGTGTTTTTTTTTTCGGTGGTTTGAATTTTTGTCTATTGGTTCAATTTATTAACGTGAGTTATTGCTAGCAGGTTAAAGTTTTGACCACTGGGTCTTGGACCCTCAGTCGAAGTTTTGATTATTGGCTTAGGCAACTAGACCAAGTTTTTGACACCTGGGGTTTTAGAAGTGGGATAAGGCCTATAGCACTGAGATTTGGTTGCACAGTGTACTTGGTAATCAGTCAACTGTGCTGGGTTGCTACTAGGTAATGATGAGAGAGAGAGAGAGAGAGAGAGAGAGAGAGAGAGAGAGAGAAATGAGCTTTGCTGAAAAGTTACCTGTGTATGCTACAAAGATTCAAATAGGCCTATGTGGGTTGTCCAGTTACAAGTTACAGATGGGGTAATAGTTCATGGCTTTTACTTTTTTCCCCATGTCTTCATTTAGATGCAAAAGATTCCCCCTAATGCTTGTCATCGAAGCTTTATCATCGCGTTGGTTAAAATCAATGGGAGTATTTGAGAAGGACTTGACAAAAATGCGTGGAGTTTAACAATTATTAATAGTCCGTTTCATTTGGTGGGTTGACAGATATTATCTGATAGAGAAACAAATCGTTTATACGAATTTGCTGGTAAAATATTCTTGAAATTTTGCCTTTGGTGCAATGTTTAGGATGTACATATAAATGTTAGATCAATGTTTTATCAAAATATGTTCACATCTAAGCATCGTACATCGACCATCCGTTCGATCTCCGATTACACATACCATTATAACAATTCTAATTTGTAGGACCTCGAGGAGGTAATCCATGTACTCACAAGATGAGACCAAAGCAAGCATTCTATTCTCACCAGATTTCCTAACATATAAATGAAAATAATATGGCTTTTCATTAAATAACGAATAATTGTTTTGTTTAAGCTTTATTTCCTTCGATAGTGTCTGTACCTTGTGGTTTGACAGTCAAGACAAAATATTGTAGAAGGTATGTTACCCTTTCGTTCCTGACTCTTCGTTGGGGGAGTCGGTAGAACTGTGGACTAGCACTCGCTAGGCCCGAGTTCGAGTCTCCGGCCGGCTGACGAAGAGTTAGAGGAATTTAGGCCTATTTCTGGTGATAGAAATTAATTTCTCGCTAAAATGTGGTTCGGATCCACAATAAGCTGTAGGTCCCGTTGCTAAGTAACCAATTGGTTCTTAGCCACGTAAAATAAGTCTGATCCTTCGGGCCAGCCCTAGGAGAGCTGTTAATCAGCTCAGTGGTCTGGTTAAACTAAGCTATACTTACTTTATCCTTTCGTTCCCATGGTCATGCTGTATTCAGTGCTGTAGTTATTACAGTGAACCTGTGATCTTGAAGGTCAGTTGACTGCAACATTTTTTTTATCTTTTTGATATCTCTTGAATCACTATGACACTTGATTATACGTAGATGTATCACTGGGAAGAAATGAAATACTGGAATGAATCCTGCCAGGTTTCGTCTTAAGTATTTCAAAGAAGTCTTTAAGGGGACTAATACTTGGTGGTTTTATACAGTGTTTCCCTTTTCCTATGATACACTGTATATATATATATATATATATATATATATATATATATATATATATAGATATATATATATATATGTATTATTATTGTGTACTGTGTATATATTTCATATGTATATATACACATATGTATACACATACATATATATATATATATATATATATACATATATATATACTGTATATGATAAATTATATATATATGTGTATTTTATATATATATATATATATATATATATATATATATATATATATATATATAATACATACATGCATGCATACACATACGTATGTCCATGTATAAAATCATAAGAGAGAGAGAGAGAGAGAGAGAGAGAGGAGGGGAGGGTTTCAGTTCATGATCAGTCCCCCAATGCCCATAGACGGGGGAAGGTAAGTGGAGGGCGAGCCCTGAAAAGGTCAGCCACGGAGGGCATCACAGGGGATCGACACCGCCGAAACCACAACACTATTATCAAAATACCATTTTTTTGGCCTTACGAGTAATGAGGTGTTGACCACTGTAATGGCTTGGGAAGATAAAGAGAGGTGGCCTCTACTTATGCGTCTTAGGTCCCATCTTTTTCGCCATCTCTCTCTCGCTCCTTCTGTTCCTTTTTTTTTTTATTCGATATTTATATGTGTTAGTGGGAATGAGCTTAGACGTCTGAGTTTATTTATTTATTTGTTTTTTCAATTCGGTCGTTTGGGATATTTAATATATATATATATATATATATATATATATATATATATATATATATATATATATATATATATATATATATATATATATATATATATATATATATAGAGAGAGAGAGAGAGAGAGAGAGAGAGAGAGAGAGAGAGAGAGAGAGAGAGAGAGAAGTTTGGGAAGAATTGTGGTTATTACAAATATATATATATAATATATTTATATGTATATTTATGTATATTATACATATACATTATATACATATATATATATATATATATATATACACACACAAACATACGTATGTATCTCATTGAGAGCGTGCTCCACTTATCAAGCTCATAAATATCGTTAGGATACATTATTTTCAAGAATATAGAGAGATTTCAGAATGCGTGATAGGAGCCTCCAGAATCTGATGATTCAGCCTCGATGAAGTAGCATAATTTTCATTAGCATTATCTATCCGAGCATCCCAGATATGCCTATTGTCTTAGTTAAGAAAATCAAGGAATAAGGGAATGGTCGTGTTCGAGATTTGTGTTCTTCATAATGAATTCGTCGGCATTTGACAAGATATGTTTTTAAGACTTATAACGTGCTTGTTATATATATAGATATACTGTATATTGTATATAATATATATATATATATGTGTATATATATAATGTGTATATATGTATAAATGTTCTCTTATTTGACTTTTCCCTGATTTAATAAGTTCATCTGTTAGCGTCAGGCCGCATTATTATTATTATTATTATTATTATTATTATTATTATTATTATTATTATTATTATTATTATTATTATTATTATTATTATTATTATCCATTACGTAAACGCATTCTTACACAACAGACAAGAATAGTATTGATTCAAATAACGCGCTTCCATTGAAGAGAACATCCACATAAAAAAAAAATGAAAATAACAAGTTCATTGTTTGTTCTCAGTCCTAAAACAAAAAGCATGCCTGAACACAACAATGAGAATTGAACAAGTGCATCTCTTCTTTTGTTCTACGAAATTGTAAGGAGCCTCTCGCTTGTGGAACTGAAGGGTATTGAGAGTGCTTCAGGAGACATTGTTAAGTAATTGAACCAATCTAACCCCAACAAGGCATAATGGATAAAAATGATAACCGATATTTTTTTCTTCTACTTCTTGAAGGAGGACAGAGGGAATCGGGTTTGTTCGTACCCTCTAGTATATGTGAATGCTTTACGTGTTCTTAGAGAGACCTGCAGTGGCTAGAACGAAGGGTTTCCGTGGGGGCAAGGCCAAGAGAGACAAGGTTTGCCCAATTGGGTGGAGTCGCCTCCCACCTGGGGTAACTACGTAGGCTATGACGTATCTTAGAGGCACCTGCTCATTACGGCAATTCGCCTGCTGACGCAATAAGAAGGTAGACAAAGCTCCGCCTGCGTGGGGATTTAGGGGGATAGTGCCGTCAGTGCACCTCACGTGGGGCACTGTAGACATTATTTAAGGGTCTTTGCAGCGACCCTTCGGCCCCTAGCTGCAACCTCTTTCATTCCTTTTACTGTACCTCCATTAATATTCTCTTCCTTCCATCAGCCCTTTGTTGGCCGAGTTGGTTGAGCTTCAGACCGTCATTTGATGGGCCGGAATTCGATTCCCGCCGCCGGCTGATGAAGAGTTAGAGGAATTTATTTCTGGTGATAGAAATTCATTTCTCGCTATAATGTGGTTCAGTTCCACAATAAGCTGTAGGTCCGTTGCTAAGTAACCAATTGGTTCTTAGCCACGTAAATAAGTCTAATCCTTCAGGCCAGCCCTGGAGGCTGTTAATCAGCTCAGTGGTCTGGTAAAACTAAGCTATACTTACCTTTTCTTCCTTCCATCTGACTCTCCACCCTCTATAATAATTGTTTCATGGTGCAACTACGAGGTTTTCATCCTGTTATGCCTTTTGAATGTTCCCACAGTCAATTTCCCTTTCAGAACTGAATGACGCCATATGTCCCAGCGCTTGGCCTTTGGGCTAAATTCTATATATATATATATATATATATATATATATATATATATATATATATATATATATATATACATATATACATATATGTATATATATTCTAGAACGAAGGTTGGATAGAGGTGAAGGTAGTCTGTTATGCAAACCACGGAGACTGAAATTCGTGCGGAACGCGCGGAGTTTAATCATTTTCAGATTCTCTTACTCACAGTGATTACGCTCCGAAAGCGACCTTCGGTTATGGTATGTTTTAAATAGATGACACTTCTAAAAAATCAAATGTCGCCACAAAATCCTAGGTGATCATCTTTCAGTGAAACGAAAATCTTTAAAATGCTTAAGAATTTTAGCCGTGGTCACCAGGTTAAAAATTTTTATAGATATTTTGAAATACCTGACAGTTTTACCAAATACAATATTGAAACCATTACTCTAAAGCTCGTTCTAGTAAAGTCTCATCCTGTTCTGCCTGAACCTACTGTTGCAAATGCGGAAATGTAAGAGTAATGGAAGAATAGATTAGATCCTAACTGATTTTCCTTCCAAGCAGCATCTGCTATTTCTCGAGATCTTACTCCCTAATGTAGAGGTACTTTATTTTCACCAGCTTTGTTTTTTATATATAAGATAACTGAACTGTGATAAACCAGCTTTGCAAATTTGTCTCAGTAATCGCACTTTATCAGGCAACATGCAGATAGCCACCTAACAATAGGGAATAGCTGAATAATTATGCAGTATAAGGGCAACCTTATCGTAATGAAAATATCATTTCTTCAGCGCTATATGATGTAAGGACGTCAAGTCATATCGAAGCTCGTTCTGAGAGCCTCGGTACGTGCCATGTTATTCTGAGTTATGTGGAAATTTCACATGACTCCTGGGGCCATGTGGTTCGTGTCGCAGCCAGTTGAATAGAGCCAATTAACGCCCGGTTGATATACAAGACCGGATTACGAACATGTGTAATCTGCTTTAAAACTGCTTCGGGAATCTTTCTTACTCCATTTATTTGTCATTTTAAAAGTTAATTGAATTAGTTTATGATCAAATGTCTTTTCTGTATTTCTGATTTTTTTTTCATTCTAATGATTTTTTCTAGCCTTTATTTAGGCTTATATTAAACTGTTAGTTGATTTATTTGTGGAACCTGCTTTAAAACTGCTCCGGGAATTTTTCTTACTTCATTTATTTGTCATTTTACAAGTTAATTAAATTAGTTTATGATCAAATGTGTCTTCTGCATTTCTGTTTTTCTTTCATTCTAATGATTTTTTCTCGCCTTTATTTAGGCGTATATTAAACTATTAGTTGATTTATTTGTGTAATCTGCTTTAAAACTGCTCCGGGAATTTTTCTACTTTATTTATTAATCGCTTTAAAAGTTAATTGAATTAGTTTGTGAGCAGATGCCCCACGTATTTCTATTGTTCTTCTATTAAGTCTTATATTAATCTGTTTGTTGATTTATTATAATAGTTATATTCTCTTACTTATATTATACATTGGATATTCTATCCTGTGGAAGCTTTAATTGGCAAGTTAATGGCATCTAAGACTTGATTCTTATGAATGATTGCAGTATTTGAATAATAGTAATTATACTGCATGACCATGAAAATAGATATGGATTCAATAATGTCTGCGACCCGAGCAAATGAATAGCCGTTATTTATAAAGTCTTAATGAGAACTACATTTGAAGGTGAGTTGTTTTTTCGTTAATTTTTTTTTTTTTTGTTAACTTTGTCAGTATTTAATTTTACAGATGTTTTTAGATAGTTATTTTTTCCTTTTTTTTCTCTCCCATTCAGGTAATTTCTATAGTAGCGTGTTGTCAGATGTATTCATATATTAGTCTATTCTGTCACTGTTGTACTGCGTGTATTATTATTATTATTATTGTGTTATTATGTGTTATGTATTATTATTATTATTCATACAATGGATCAACTTGAGACCATTGAGTTGCATTTTAGACTCTCGGCCTGGACCTAAGGATTTTTCCTTAAATGAAAGTTGAAAATTGGAGCTAAGTAAATTTTATAAAGTTGCAAGAAGGCAGAGAAGAAAGTAGGAAAATTTGTAAAGTGACAAGTGTAAAATATATATTTGCAAGTTATGAATGATAATTGTAAAAAATAAAATTGAAATCGCTTTGTATGATGCGAGAAAAACGTATGAGAGATTGGGATTTCGTGTACGTATATAAATCAAACAAAAAAGAAAATAAAATTACTTTATATAGAAATAAAAAGAACATAGAAAAAAAGAGAAGCTATAAATACGCTTAATGGAAACAGAACTCGACAAAAACGTCATGTTAAAGTGAAAGGCAAGAAAAACTAACAAGGTTTTATATCGCACAGATGCTGAATAATCAAACAAGACGCCCTTGTCCGTGCCCTGACAATACCCACAAAGGGAGGGAGTAACGTTTTCTTTGCTGACATACCCCGATTTCAGAGTCCACCACTTAAACGACTTGCGTACTGTTGTGCACTGTTTATTTATTTATTTGCTATTGTTCTCCCTCATGCGGTGCAGTGCAGGCATTACTTAAGGTTCTTCGCGGCGTTCCTTCGGCCCCTAGCTGCAACCCTTTTTATTACTTTCACTGTAAATCTGATCATATTCTCTTTCTTTCATCTTACTTTCCATCCTCTCATAACACTTGTTTCATAGTGCAACCGCGAGGTTTTCCTCCTGTTACACCTTGAAAACTTTTCTACTGTTAACTTCCGTTTCCGCGCTGAATGACCTCATAGGTCCCAGTGCTTGGCCTTGGGCCAGAATTGTATATTCCATTCCATTCCATTCATGTTGTTGAAAATTACATCAAAATTGAAATGATCGAGTACATTATTTGCATTACTTGTTCCAGTTCATTGTCTCCTGAATGTTAATGAAGAGTCTGGGAGAAGAAAAAAATTAGTTAAATGTTAAAATGATCCTTTGTCTTGGCCCTGTGCTCGAAATGGAAACAATTATTAGCATAATTTTTGAAACTTTGTCAGTATGTACTGTACATATAGTGTACCTACGTTTAATATGTACTGTAGCCTACATACAGTGTACCCATGCTTTATCTGTACTGTACATACAGTGTACCCACAAATATCTGTACTGTACATATAGCGTACCCACGCTTAATCTTTACTGTACATACAGTGTACCCACGCTTAATCTGTACTGTACATACAGTGTACCCACGCTTTATCTGTACTGTACATACAGTGTACCCACGCTTTATCTGTACTGTACATACAGTGTACCCACGCTTTATCTGTACTGTACATACAGTGTACCCACGCTTAATCTGTACTGTACATACAGTGTACCGACGCTTAATCTGTACTGTACATACAGTGTACCCACGCTTAATCTGTACTGTACATACAGTGTACCCACGCTTAATCTGTACTGTACATACAGTGTACCCACGCTTAATCTGTACTGTACATACAGTGTACCCACGCTTAATCTGTACTGTACATACAGTGTACCGACGCTTAATATGTACTGTACATACAATGTACCCACAAATATCTGTACTGTACATATAGTGTACCCAGGCTTAACCAGTACTGTACATGCAGTGTACCCGCGCTTAATCTGTACTGTACATACAGTGTACCTTTATCCGTACTGTACATACAGTGTACCTGTGCTTGATCTTGCACATACAGTGTACCCGCACTTTAATATTTACTGCACATACAATGTAGGCTTAACCTGTACTGTACATACAGTGTACCCGCGCTTAACCTGTACCGTACATACAGTGTACCCACGCTTAATCTGTACTGTACAGAGTGTACCCGCACTTAACCTGTACAGTACATATAGTGTACCCTCACTTAATCTGTACTGTACATATAGTGTACCCGCGTTTATCTGTACTATACATATAGTGTACACACGCTTAATCTGTACTTTACATATAGTGTACCCACGCTTAATCTGTACTGTACAAAGTGTACCCACGCTTAATCTGTACTGTACAAAGTGTACCCATGCTTAACCTGTGCTGTACATATAGTGTACCCACGCTGTAAAAACGACGGTAATATGATTTGCTGTTCAATGATTAGTATAATTTGTCACAGACTGTATCGTCTGAAAGGCAATTTACCATAGTATTTTATGGTGCAGCAATGTAAAGCTCGTGCTTTATTTTGTGTAGCTTTTTTACAGCAAAGTGCCAAGAATTTTGTCTTAGTATGACCTTAACGAATATTTGGACTTTGATTTTAATTTAACACGTTTCGATAGATTAAAAATAATCAGCTTTAAAGTGACATCAGAATGAGCATTCTAGCTTGAAAATTATAAATTAACAAAGATCGATAAAAGAAATATAATGGGAAACAAGTTCTCGATAGAGAATCATGAACATTTTTTTTACATTTTACCTTATTTTTTAATGCATAATAGCTGGCATAAATAGCATTAGATTTTATATGACTGTAAAGGTAATACATCGTAGCTTTAAATCAGTGGTTCTTAACCTTTTTCAATGTATGCACCCCTTTCAAATCAGCAGTCAGTTCTCGCACCCCCTGAATTGCTGAAATAGAAAAAAAGGCTAAAATGCAGTTGATATGTGTATTATAACATAACCACATTTTTTTAATCTTCATTCACAAAACTTACATTAGGAAATTAGGTGTAGGTTTGTCTATAGCTCAGAGCACTGCTGTAGCAAAAATAGTAGTAGTAGTAATAATAATAATAATAATAATAATAATAATAATAATAATAATGATTAATATTATTAATTATTTTTTTTGAAGGAAAAATAACATGCGTTTATAAAAATGTATTTTGCTTTAATTATTCATAGGCATCCTCGTGACCCTTAGGAACGGCTTCGCAACCCCCAGGGGTGCGAGCACCCCTGGTTAAGAACCGCTGCTTTAAATGATGCAGAAAAGACTTGTATATCTGTTTTGCCAAAAACTTTTTTATGGCAAGTGTATAATTTTTGAGGTTAACTCGAACTATTAATTTTTACCTTAAATTTGTTGTAATTTTGCCTTCTTACAGTACGATAAATTACACATACTCGGCTTTAAAAGGACACTAAAGTGAGATATTGTTTGGTGCCGAGGCAGTTAGCAAGGTATAGTGCACTGTGTCGTGGTGTTACAGAATAGTATATATATATATATATATATATATATATATATATATATATATAAATGTATATAGGTATGTGTGTGTAATAGTAATTAGGTTGCTGACAAGCAAAGGCCCCCTGGAGAAAGAGGAGGCAGGCAGCAGCAGTAGCAGGCAGAGCAGCAGCAGAGAAGAGCCCTCCACAAACAGCCATTGTTAACGATTTCTACCTTCTTGGGTACCTTTAGTTTTATTGTTGCAACTCAAATGAGATTACCGTATGCTTACTGTACTATGGTTGGTCATATATACGTAGTGTACATGTTTAGGATGCACAGACTACAGTATATATATATATATATATATATATATATATATATATATATATATATATATATATATATATATATATATATATTATATATATATATACATATACATATATATATATTTATATATATATATATATATATATGTGTATATATATATATATATATATATATATATATATATATATATATATATCAAATATCTATATATGCATATATATATATATATATATATATATATATATATATCAAAGTCTGTGTGCATCACAAATATATACACTACGTATATATGACCAACCATACCGTAACATTAAACTTACGGTAATCTCATTTCGAGTTGCAACGATAAAACCGAATGTACCCCACCCATAAGGTAAAAATCGTTAACAATGACAGTAAGGACAAGTGGTAAGGGTCTCTCTCTCTCTCTCTCTCTCTCTCTCTCTCTCTCTCTCTCTCTCTCTCTCTCTCTCTCTCTTCTCTCCTCCAGGAGACTCGCTGCCCAATCAGCAACTTTGGTTACAAGATGACCCGGGACGGAAAGGCGATTAAGTGTCTATTTCTGAGTTCTCTGGAAGCACTTGAAGTAAACGCCCACTGTATCCAAACAGCGTAGGTAACAGGGAGGGTTGGTTTGGTCAACAACATTAAGTCTTCGGAGGTGAGAGAAGTCCAGTGGGGTTTTTATTAATGAGCTCTTATTTGTAAGTAAACAATGGACAAAATAAAACAAAACGTTGAATTTATAATACAGTTTTTTTTTTTTTTTTTTTTTTTAGAACACTGTGATATAGTAAGGAGCCAGTCGTGTTTTGGGTTTTAGGAATCCCATAGAGGTTCTATTTTATAGTTCCTCTTTGGACGAGTCGATAGAGTTCTCGGCTAGCACTCTGCTAGGCCCGAGTTCGAGTCTCCGACCGGCCAATGAAGAATTAAAGGACTTTATTTCTGGTGATAGAAATTCATTTTTCGGCATAATGTGGTTCGGATTCCACAATAAGCTGTAGGTTCTATTGCTAGGTAACCAATTGGTTCTTAGCAACGTAAAATAAGTCTAATCCTTCGGGCCAGCCCTAGGAGAGCTGTTAATCAGCTCAGTGGTCTGGTATACTTAGGGGACCATTATAGATTTTTGGAGTTCTCTGGGTATCGTTTTCAGAAACCCAGAGAGGCTTTTAGGAACACTAAGTTTATTTTTTTATGAAGACAGCTGTGGTTTTAGGCAGCAGTAAGTGCTAATAATAGATCAGTATCGACCTTTGACACTTAAAAAAAATTGGAGAACAAATTTATTCAGAAGCACATACAGTTCGGAGTGAATGTGCTTCTGATTACATTTGTTCTCTAATTTGTGTTTTTTTTTTTTTTTAAATCAATAAGCATATTTAGGCATACTGATATAATGTTTTATTAATCCACTAGTGTTTTTAGTTAAAAGTCAAGTTTTTAGGAAAGCAATAAGGTTCGTAGGAATGCGATTAATGCTTTTAGGAATTAAATGATGATTTTTAGACACCCAATAGGATTTTTAGATAACGTATGCGGACTTTGATCGCCACAAATAGATATAATTCAGTAGGATTTGTGGGGCACCAATAAGGATTTAATCTCCGTAGGGCGGTAGTGCCGTCAGTACACCTCACAGGGTGCACTGTAGGCATTACTTAAGGGTCTTTGCAGCATCCTTTCGGCCCCTAGCTGCTATCCCTTTTTATTCCTTTTACTGTACCTCCATTCATATCTTTCTTCCATCTTGCTATCCACCTTCTGCTAACAATGATTTCATGGTGCAACTGCCAGGTTTCCCTCCTGTTGCACCTTCAGACCTACCTACTCTCAATTTCCTTTCCAGCGCTGAATGACATCACAGGTCTCAGTGTTGGCCTTTGGCCTAAATTCTATATTCGGACTTCATGAGTCAGCAAGATTTATGTATCAAGCGGGATTTTCAAGAACTCAATGAGGAGTTTAGGAATATAATAGGACTTTTAGAAATGAAGTGTGGTTATTTAATGTTTATTATCATTATTCACTTATTTACATTTTTATGTTTATTCATTTGCCAATTTTTTCTTTTCTAACAACTGCTCTCTTCTTTCTGTATTTCTTATTACCTTCTGTTACTTCTTTCAAAAGTGAACACCATATTCTTTGGGAGCTTGAATTTCAAGTCAGTGGCCCTTGTGGGCTTGTTCCATACGAATAGGGTTCATCTTCTGAACAGTAATGTAATAATAATAATAATATTATTATTATTATTATTATTATTATTATTATTATTATTATTATTATTATTATTATTATTATTATTATTAAAAATACTCTTAGTATTTTTTAATAATACTTGAAATGGAGAAACAAATCCGCTGATATATTTGGGTACATATAT
>NC_089796.1:12081801-12086801 GCF_040412425.1 Macrobrachium rosenbergii | reverse complement strand
TATATATATATATATATATATATATATAAGCGTATATGTAAATATACGTAAATTATGATAGATTTTAAACAGTGCCGTGTGAAAATGATGGGAGTTATTAGTAAGGTATTGTGTTCACGCAAGTCCCCTCAAACCTGCCCCCCTGATTTATGTATCCAAGTATTTTACAAACAGTGTGAACTTACCAGACTGCAGTGCTCTTCAAGTTCACCAGATAACACTGCAACATCTGCCATTTGACTCTCCAGTCTTGACCCATTTTTCTGTTATTAATTTAGTGTTAAGCCTTACGTATAGCAACCTACCTACTACCTGTACAGTATGAATTAATTTGGTGCTTTTTGCCACGGTCTGTGACAGGTATTCCATTTTATATTCTGCACATAAAGGTTAGTGTGGTTAATTTTACATCTATTTTACCAAACAGCTTCCATGGAGGATAAAGTTTCTTTTTTTTTAGCAGTTTTTAAGTTGGTTGCGGTAAGACTTTGAGATCTAATAGGGAAAAGGAGAAAATAATACCAGAGAAAAACTAAAAAATCAATAAACCAAGAACGGTTCAAACAACAGGACAGCATTTACTTTCACTTTTTCAAAACTGAAATGAATTATGTTGTTTCTCGACTTTATGAGCCACCATCATTTATTCGGACAGTCGAACCAGAATCCATTTTCATTTTGACTCGAACCTGAATCCACTATCATTCGGACACTCGAACCTGATCTCACTATCATTAGGTCACTCGAACCTGGATACAGTATCATTCAGATGCTCGAACCTGAATCCAATATCATTCAGGCACTCGAACCTGACTCTTCTGGCCATTCGAACCTGAATCCACTATCATTCGGAGACTCGAACCTGAATCCAATTTCATTCGGACACTAAATTTGAATCCACTATCATTTGGACACTCGAACCTGACTCCACTACCAGACACTGAAACCTGAATCCATTATCATCCAGATTCAAACCTAAATCCACTATCATTTGGGCACTTGAACCTGACTCCACTATCGGACACCTTAACCTGAATCCACTATCATTCAGACTCTCAAACCTAAATCCACTATCATTCGGACACATGAACCTGACTCCACTATCGGACACTCGAACCTGACTCCATTGTCGGACGCTCAAACCTGACACCATTATCATTCGGGCATTCGAACATGAGTCCACCATCGTTTGGACCTGAATCCATTATCACTCGGATACTCAGACCTGAATCCACTATCATTCGAAACTCGAACCGGACTCCACCATCAATCTGACACTCGAATCTGAATCCGTTATCATTCGGGCACCTGAACCAGGATCCGAGAACACAATCAGGTGTTTCTGAAGTTTTGGAAAATACGGTTCTGAATTCAGAAGCTCCTTCGCGGAATATTTGATTAGCCTTTGATACAATCCTCCTCCTCCAGTTTTCCCTGTTAACGTTTCCAGCTTAAACTATTCTCTTTTTTCTTCGTCCCTAACCCCCAACCCTTCATTTAGTTTTCTGAAAAGAAAACTACTGTGCCGGCTTTGTCTGTCCGTCCGCACTTTTTTCTGTCTGCACTTTTTCTTTCCGCCCTCAGAACCTAAAAACTACCGAGGCTAGACTGCTCCAAATTGGTATGTTGATCGTCCACCCTCCAATCATCAAACATACCAAATTGCAGCCCTCTAGCCTATGTTGTTTATTTTTTATTTTATTTAAGGTTAAAGTTAGCCATAATCGTGCGTCTGGCAACGATATAGGCCAGGCCACCACCGGGCCGTGGTTGAAGTTTCATGGGCCGCGGCTCATACAGCATTATACCGAGACCACCGAAAGATAAATCTGTTTACGGTGCCCTTGATCATATGATGTACGGAAAACTCGATTGCGCCGAAGAAACTTCGTCGTATTTTTACTTGTTTTCGGTGGAGCCGGGATCGACCTATATAAAGACACTTGAGTTACTCGATCCATTTGTTTAAATTTGCTTTCCCGTAATGTTTCTTGAAGTTAATGAATGGGCCGCCGTTTCAGTACGACTTACAGTGTGGGAAAACTTTTTAAGAGTTTCTGAACTGGCTTGAGGTAGAATCTGGAAGAAATCGGCTGAAGTTTATTTCGGTTATAATTACTTGATTGGTCTTGTGCCAGTTGGCGTTAATGAAAGATGTATGCTCCTAAGAAAAAAATAATATTGCGATCATAGTATCCGGTATGTTTCGTAATCTCCGTTCCATGTATTAATTTGAGAAGAGAGTTCATTGTTAACATGGGCCCTCGACCGATTTTCGGTAAAACAGGTGCAAATACAATAAATAACGATAGGTTTTCGGATCTGCCATCCACTAAAAGAATAATAAACGCGAGCGCAACATCCTCCGAGCAGTTAGGCTCCCCGCTCCCGAAGAGAAATTAATTTTAGACGAGGGTCATCGAAGTCACGAGGGCGCCGCCGCCGTTCCAGGGCTAATAGACCTCGAATATCTTTCGATATTCATATTAAGACGGCGACCCTCGAGTGCTGGCGAGTAAACACGCCACAAAGGCGACGCGATAAGCCAAACTGGAGTGGAGGAGGAGGAGAAGGAGGAGGAGGAAGAGGAGGATCTCTCTCCTTAAAGACATTAAGGTGGTCGAGCGCGTCGAGGACCGGAGTGTTTTCGGGTGCCCCGGGTGGGAAGGGGGCGGGGCAGGGAGGGACCACCTTCCAGCCGACACAAAAGCGGTAGAGCTCCGGTGGCGTGCGTAAGTTGGCCCATCGGAAGCTCTCCAGGTCCACTCGAGGTCCTCTTGCCTCCTCCTCTTCCCGTCCCCTCTTTTCCAACACTTGGTATCCTTTTTTTTTTTTTCTCTCTCTCTCTCTCTCTCTCTCTCTCTCTCTCTCTCTCTCTCTTCCACTTCTTCCCTCACGGCCGTTCCTCTCCCCTCTATTGTCTTCCACACCTCTCGACGGATCATTGTTCCCCGGCCGAGTGCATTGTTTTCCGGGTGATCAGGGAGTGAAAGAGGAAGAGAATTATGTACACCACCTCCTTGAGTACTTGCTACTCTTGTACTCCTGTGCCATCTCCTCCTTATCCTCGTCCTCTCGTTTTTCTTCTCGTCCGCGTCTGTTTATCTTCCTCTCGCTTTCTTTCCGGTTCTTTTCAGCGTCTTCTTGTGGCTGTTGTGGTGTCATCCTAGGTCCAACTTTCACTGTATAAATATACATATATATGGATATTTATGTATTTATTATATATATACATATATATACATATGTATACATACACAAACATATATGTATACTGTATATTACAATAATAAGCGACAAGTATAGTTTAATGCCCATTTCACTATACCTAGGGAACTATTTACACCTGAGGGCAATTATAATTGATAAGTCACTCTGACCACTGTTCGAGTCACTGTCTATCGTTGTTTCTAAACCTAGCGAAGGTTCGAATCCTGCAGGTGACGAGCCATCTGTTAATTATCATTCCCCTTAGGATAAGTTATCCCCGAGGTATAGTGAACTATATTTATATATATACTATCTTACCAACCCGGTGCTGCCCGGGAAAACTCTGAATGACAACCAATATATAAACGCTCTCTCTCTCTCTCTCTCTCTCTCTCTCTCTCTCTCTCTCTCTCTCTCTCTCTCTCTCTCTCTCACTTCCTCTCCCTCTCATTCTCTCTCCTTTTCCTGTTAGGGTAGTTGCTTCAGGTACAGTGCCCAACATTTTTGACATTTTATATTTCACCCCTTCTCAGCCCTCATTCCTATCGGGGCTGAACTTGGACTTAAAGGACATCAGGAGTGTCACTATTCATTTCAGTGACCTCGAAAACTATGGAATAGACACTAATATCTGTCATTTTTTACATTTATTTTTCATCCCTTCTCACCCCTCCCTTAATATCAGTGCTGAATTTGGACTTAAAGGGCATCAGGAGTTTCACTATTCATCTCAGTGACCTCGAAAACTATGGATAAGACTAATATATGTCGCTTTCGGTTATTTTTACACGTCATCCCCTTCCCACCCCCACCCCCAACCCCTTTGGTGCCAGTGATGTCTTACCCCACTAAGTATTCTTTTCCAGGTAGTAAGTCATATGTATACTGAATGAGGTATGATGAACTGGTAGAGTTTATTTAGCTACTAAGTCTACGGGCAGAACCAGCCCTGTTTCAGGGAAGCCCTTCCCAGTTCCCACCCACACCCCCTTTGGTGCTAGTGATGTCTTACCCCCACAGTATTCTTTTGCAGACAGTAAGTCATATGTATACCAAGTTTGGTTGAAATTGCCCATTGCGTTTCAGTTATGCTGGAACATACACACACACACATACATACTTCCATTTTTATATATATAGATAGATATACTGTATATATGCGCATATTTATATATATCTATACACATATATACATACATATAATTATATATGTATTATATATAATATATATATAAATAAATGTTTAATTCCCCGTGGGGATAAGTTATTCCAGAGGTATAGTGAATTATATATGCATATATACATATGTATATTTATTTATTATATATATATATATATATATATATATATATATATATATACATATATATATATATATATATATATATATATATATATATATATATATATATATATATATATATATATATATGTTGTGATGTAGAATAGATAGGGAAATTAAATAGAAAAGAAAGAGAGAGAGATAGAAAGAGAAAAAGTTAGAGAGAGAAGGAGAGAGAAATAAGAGTAAAAGAGAGAGGCAAAGAACACAGTGATAACGGCCAAATGCTGTTGGGTCGTGTTATCAACTGTGAGATGTTTACATTGCAGTATATCGTGTTTAAGCCATAAAAACAGTCGTAAAAATGAGAAATAATGGCCTCGCGATTGAAGCCGAGCAAAACATGAGTCAACACAGTCTAAATGCTTACAACAGCTGATTCTATAGCCCCAGAGTCAGAACTGTGTCCTTCAAGGGAGAGTACTTCTCCCAATCGCTTCCGTGTTCC